>NC_057803.1:139332523-139528116 GCF_018294505.1 Triticum aestivum | reverse complement strand
AACGCTCACTATTCATCCCATCGATCGGCTTCAGTTAGCAGCAGTAGCGAAGGAATTGCTCGATCGGGTTCAGTTAACAGCCATCGATCGATCGCTCGGGTTCAGTAACGCGTAGCCTGCAGTGCAATCGCTCGAGTTCAGTTAGAGCCCAACGCCTCGCTCGGGTTCAGTTAGAGCCAACGCCTCGCACACACGCACGTACGTGAACGAGAGAAACGCGCATTGCTCAGCCCCCGACCTCCCACCGTAACCGGGAACTCCCTGAAATTTTCCTCCCTCTCGCTTCTACCACGGTTTTTTCCTTCATGGACGGCCCAAAGAATGTCATGCAGCTGCGTCTCCGGCCCGCCCAGGACGAAAAGCCCATTTTCTGTCATGATTTTTTGTCATAGAAGTAGGAGCCCACCACATCTATGATGATACCGGGTTTTGTCACAATTATCGTCATAGAAGTGTCATATGTATGACAGAAAAAAAATTTGTTCAGCCCAAAATGTCACGGATGTGTCTTTTTTTTGTAGTGTTGGCTTGTATATTCCAATGATGGGCTTCCTCAAAATGCCCTAGGTCTTCGTGAGCAAGCGAGTTGGATGCACACCCACTTAGTTTTTTTTGAGCTTTCATACACTTATAGCTCTAGTGCATCCGTTGCATGGCAATCCCTACTCACTCACATTGATATCTATTGATGGGCATCTCCATAGCCCGTTGATACGCCTAGTTGATGTGAGACTATCTTCTCCCTTTTGTCTTCTCCACAACCACCATTCTATTCCACAAATAGTGTTATGTCCATGGCTCACGCTCATATATTGCGTGAAGATTGAAAAAGTTTGAGAGCATCAAAAGTATGAAACAATTGCTTGGCTTGTCATCGGGGTTGTGCATGATTTAAATACTTTGTGTGCTGAAGATAGAGTATAGCCAGACTATATGATTTTGTAGGGATAACTTTCTTTGGCCATGTTATTTTGAGAAGACATGATTGCTTTGTTAGTGTGCTTGAAATGTTATTATTTTTATGTCAATATTAAACCTTTGTCTTGAATCCTTCGGATCTGAACATTCATGCCACAATAAAGAAAATTACATTGACAATTATGCTAGGAAGCATTCCACATCAAAGATTCTATTTTTATCATTTACCTACTCGAGGACGAGCATGAATTAAGCTTGGGGATGCTTGATACGTCTCCAACGTATCTATAATTTTTTATTGTTCCATGCTATTATATTATCTGTTTTGGATGTTTAATGGGCTTTAATATACCTTTTTATATTATTTTTGGGACTAACCTACTAACCAAAGGCCCAGTGCAAATTGCTATTTTTTTGCCTATTTCAGTGTTTCGCAGAAAAGGAATATCAAACGGAATCCAAGCGGAATAAAACCTTCGGGGGAGTTATTTTTGGAACAAATGTGATCCAGGAGACTTGGAGTGGACGTCAAGAAAGAAACGAGGAGGCCACGAGGCAGGTGGGCACGCCCAGGGGGTAGGAGTACCCCCACCCTCGTGGGCCCCTTGCAGCTCCAGCGACGTACTTCTTCCTCCTATATATACCCATATATTCTAAAAACATCCAGGACCACCACGAAACCCTATTTCCACCGCCGCAACCTTATGTACCCATGAGATCCCATCTTGGGTCTTCCGGCGCTCCGTCGGAGGGGGAATCAATCATGGAGGGCTTCTACATCAACACCATAGCCTCTCCGATGATATGTGAGTAGTTTACCATAGACCTTCGGGTCCATAGCTATTAGCTAGATGGCTTCTTCTCTCTCTTTGGATCTCAATACAAAGTTCTCCTCGATTCTCTTGGAGATCTATTCGATGTAATTCTTTTTGCGGTGTGTTTGTCGAGATCCGATGAATTGTGGGTTTATGATCAAGATTATCTATGAACAATATTTGATTCTTCTCTGAAATCTTTTATGCATGATTTAATATCTTTGCAAGTCTCTTCGAATTATCAGTTTGGTTTGGCCTACTAGATTGATCTTTCTTGCAATGGGAGAAGTGCTTAGCTTTGGGTTCAATCTTGCGGTGTCCATTCCCAGTGACAGCAGGGCAGCAAGGCACGTATTGTATTGTTGCCATCGAGGATAAAAAGATGGGGTTTATATCATATTGCTTGAGTTTATCCCTCTACATCATGTCATCTTGCCTAATGCGTTACTCTGTTCTTATGAACTTAATGCTCTAGATGCATGCTGGATAGCGGTCGATGTGTGGAGTAATAGTAGTAGATGCAGAATCGTTTCGGTCTACTTGTCGCGGACGTGATTCCTATATACATGATCATGCCTACATATTCTCATAATTATTCACTTTTCTATCAATTGCTCGACAGTAATTTGTTCACCCACCGCAAAATTTTCTATCTTGAGAGAAGCCACTAGTGAAGCCTATGGCCCCGAGGTCTATCTTTCATCATATTATTTTCCTATGAACCTGCTATTTGTATTACCGTTTATTTTGCAATCTTTATTTTCCAATCTATATCATAAAAATACCAAAAATATTTATCATATTATCTCTATCAGATCTCACTTTCGTAAGTGACCGTGAATGGATTGACAACCCCTTTATCACATTGGTTGCGAGGTTCTTGTTTGTTTGTGCAAGTACTAGGTGACTTGCGTGTTACCTCCTACTGGATTCATACCTTGGTTCTCAAAAACTGAGGGAAATACTTATGCTACTGTGCTGCATCACCCTTTCCTCTTCAAGGGAAAACCAACGCATGCTCAAGAGGTAGCATGAAACTATTCCACATTGTTTCAAATGAAGACCAAACTCATAACTCAAATATTCACGTCCACGATCAGTTCGTAGAAACTTTATTTTTTTTGTTACGATGATTTTCTACTTCACTCTGAAATTATTTGAACTTTTCAAACATTTCAGACTTATGTGTCATTAAGTAGATATACCCATATCTGCTTAAATCATCTGTGAAGGTCAGAAAATGATGATACCTGCCACAAGCCTCAACACTCATCGGACCGCATGCATCAGTATGTATTATTTCCAATAAGTCAGCTGCTCGCTCCATTGTTCCGGAGAAAGTAGTCTTAGTCATCTTGCCCATGAAGCATGGTTCGCAAGCATCAAGTGATTCCAAAAGCCCATCAGCATGGAGTTTCTTCATGCGCTTTACACCAATATGACCTAAACGGCAGTGCCACAAATAAGTTGCACTATCATTATTAACTTTGCATCTTTTGGCTTCAATATTATGTTGGGGAACATAGTAATTTCAAAAAAATTCCTACGCACACGCAAGATCATGGTGATGCATAGCAACGAGAGGGGAGAGTGTTGTCTACGTACCCTCGTAGACCGACAATGGAAGCATTGACACAACGTAGAGGAAGTAGTCGTACGTCTTCCCGATCCGACCGATCCAAGTACCGAACGTACGGCACCTCCGAGTTCTGCACACGTTCAACTCAGTGACATACCTCGAGCTCCGATCCAGCCGAGTGTTGAGGGAGAGTTTCATCAGCACGACAGCGTGATGACGGTGATGATGTTCTACCGACGCAGGGCTTCGCCTAAGCACCGCTACGATATGACCGAGGTGGAATATGGTGGAAGCGGCACCGCACACGGCTAAGGAACAATCACGAAGATCAACTTGTGTGTCATGGGGTGCCCCCTGCCCCGTATATAAAGGAGGGAGGGGGGAGGTGCGGCCGGCCCCTAGGGGTGCGCCTGGAGGAGTCCTACTCCCACCGGGAGTTGGACTCCCCCCTCTTGCCTTGTTGGAGAAGGAAAGGGGAAGGGGGAAAGAGGAAAGGGGGTGCCCCCCCTTCCTTGTCCTATTCGGACTAGGGGGGAGGGGGCGCGCGGCCTGCCCTGGCCGGCCCTCCTCTTCTCCCTTACGGCCCATGTAGGCCCATTAACCCCCCCGGGGGGGGGGGGGGTTCCGGTAACCCCCCGGTACTCCGGTAAAATCCCGATTTCACCAGGAACGATTCCGATATCCAAATATAGGCTTCTAATATATCAATCTTTATGTCTCGACCATTTCGAGACTCCTCGTCATGTCCGTGATCACATCCGGGACTCCGAACAACCTTCGGTACATCAATACACAAAAACCCTAATTACGATCATCACCGAGCTTTAAGCGTGCGGACCCTACGGGTTCGAGAACTATGTAGACATGACCGAGACACGTCTCCGGTCAATAACCAATAGCGGAACCTGGATGGTCATATTGGTTCCTACATATTCTATGAAGATCTTTATCGGTCAAACCACATAACAACATACGGTGTTACCTTTGTCATCGGTATGTTACTTGCCCGAGATTCGATCATCGGTATTCCAATACCTAGTTCAATCTCGTTACCGGCAAGTCTCTTTACTCGTTCCGAAATACATCATTCCGCAACTAACTCATTAGTTGCAATGCTTGCAAGACTTAAGTGATGTGCATTACCGAGTGGGCCCAGAGATACCTCTCCGACAATCGGAGTGACAAATCCTAATCTCAAAATACGCCAACCCAACAAGTACCTTCGGAGACACCTGTAGAGCACCTTTATAATCACCCAGTTACGTTGTGACGTTTGGTAGCACACAAAGTGTTCCTCCGGTAAACGGGAGTTGCATAATCTCATAGTCATAGGAACATGTATAAGTTATGAAGAAAGCAATAGCAACAAACTAAACGATCAAGTGCTAAGCTAACGGAATGGGTCAAGTCAATCACATCATTCTCCTAATGATGTGATCCCGTTAATCAAATGACAACTCATGTCTATGGTTAGGAAACATAACCATCTTTGATCAACGAGCTAGTCAAGTAGAGGCATACTAGTGACACTCTGTTTGTCTATGTATTCACACATGTATTATGTTTCCGGTTAATACAATTCTAGCATGAATAATAAACATTTATCATGATATAAGGAAATAAATAATAACTTTATTATTGCCTCTAGGGCATATTTCCTTCAGTCTCCCACTTGCACTAGAGTCAATAATCTAGATTACACAGTAATGATTCTAACACCCATGGAGCCTTGGTGCTGATCATGTTTTGCTCGTGGAAGAGGCTTAGTCAGCGGGTCTGCAACATTCAGATCCGTATGTATCTTGCAAATTTCTATGTCTCCCACTTGGACTAAATCCCGAATGGAATTGAAGCGTCTCTTGATGTGCTTGGTTCTCTTGTGAAATCTGGATTCCTTCGCCAAGGCAATTGCACCAGTATTGTCACAAAAGATTTTCATTGGACCCGATGCACTAGGTATGACACCTAGATCGGATATGAACTCCTTCATCCAGACTCCTTCATTTGCTGCTTCCGAAGCAGCTATGTACTCCGCTTCACATGTAGATCCCGCCACGACGCTTTGTTTAGAACTGCACCAACTGACAGCTCCACCGTTCAGTATAAACACGTATCCGGTTTGCGATTTAGAATCGTCCGGATCAGTCTCAAAGCTTGCATCAACGTAACCATTTACGATGAGCTCTTTGTCACCTCCATATACGAGAAACATATCCTTAGTCCTTTTCAGGTACTTCAGGATGTTCTTGACCGCTGTCCAGTGATCCACTCCTGGATTACTTTGGTACCTCCCTGCTAGACTTATAGCAAGGCACACATCAGGTCTGGTACACAGCATTGCATACATGATAGAGCCTATGGCTGAAGCATAGGGAACATCTTTCATTTTCTCTCTATCTTCTGCAGCGGTCGGACATTGAGTCTTACTGAACTTCACACCTTGTAACACAGGCAAGAACCCTTTCTTTGCTTGATCCATTTTGAACTTCTTCAAAACTTTGTCAAGGTATGTGCTTTGTGAAAGTCCAATTAAGCGTCTTGATCTATCTCTATAGATCTTAATGCCCAATATGTAAGCAGCTTCACCGAGGTCTTTCATTGAAAAACTCTTATTCAAGTATCCCTTTATGCTATCCAGAAATTCTATATCATTTCCAATCAGTAATATGTCATCCACATATAATATCAGAAATGCTACAGAGCTCCCACTCACTTTCTTGTAAATACAGGCTTCTCCAAAAGTCTGTACAAAACCAAATGCTTTGATCACACTATCAAAGCGTTTATTCCAACTCCGAGAGGCTTGCACCAGTCCATAAATGGATCGCTGGAGCTTGCACACTTTGTTAGCTCCCTTTGGATCGACAAAACCTTCTGGTTGCATCATATACAACTCTTCTTCCAGAAATCCATTCAGGAATGCAGTTTTGACATCCTTCTGCCAAATTTCATAATCATAAAATGTGGCAATCGCTAACATGATTTGGACAGACTTAAGCATCGCTACGGGTGAGAAGGTCTCATCGTAGTCAATCCCTTGAACTTGTCGAAAACCTTTCGCAACAAGTCGAGCTTTGTAGACAGTAACATTACCGTCAGCGTCAGTCTTCTTCTTGAAGATCCATATATTCTCAATTGCTTGCCGATCAACGGGCAAGTCAACCAAAGTCCACACTTTGTTCTCATACATGGATCCCATCTCAGATTTCATGGCTTCTAGCCATTTTGCGGAATCTGGGCTCACCATCGCTTCTTCATAGTTCGTAGGTTCATCATGATCTAGTAGCATGACTTCCAGAACAGGATTACCGTACCACTCTGGTGCGGATCTTACTCTGGTTGATCTACGAGGTTCGGTAGTAACTTGATCTGAAGTTTCATGATCATTATCATTAGCTTCCTCACTAATTGGTATAGGTGTCACAGAAACCGGTTTCTGTGATGTACTACTTTCCAATAAGGGAGCAGGTACAGTTACCTCATCAAGTTCTACTTTCCTCCCACTCACTTCTTTCGAGAGAAACTCCTTCTCTAGAAAGGATCCATTCTTAGCAACGAATGTCTTGCCTTCGGATCTGTGATAGAAGGTGTACCCAACAGTCTCCTTTGGGTATCCTATGAAGACACATTTCTCCGATTTGGGTTCGAGCTTATCAGGTTGAAGCTTTTTCACATAAGCATCGCAGCCCCAAACTTTTAGAAACGACAACTTTGGTTTCTTGCCAAACCACAGTTCATAAGGCGTCGTCTCAACGGATTTCGATGGTGCCCTATTTAACGTGAATGCAGCCGTCTCTAAAGCATAACCCCAAAACGATAGCGGTAAATCAGTAAGAGACATCATAGATCGCACCATATCTAATAAAGTACGATTACGACGTTCGGACACACCATTACGCTGTGGTGTTCCGGGTGGCGTGAGTTGCGAAACTATTCCGCATTGTTTCAAATGTAGACCAAACTCGTAACTCAAATATTCTCCTCCACGATCAGATCGTAGAAACTTTATTTTCTTGTTACGATGATTTTCAACTTCACTCTGAAATTCTTTGAACTTTTCAAATGTTTCAGACTTATGCTTCATTAAGTAGATATACCCATATCTGCTTAAATCATCTGTGAAGGTGAGAAAATAACGATATCCGCCACGAGCCTCAACATTCATCGGACCACATACATCTGTATGTATGATTTCCAACAAATCTGTTGCTCTCTCCATAGTACCGGAGAACGGCGTTTTAGTCATCTTGCCCATGAGGCACGGTTCGCAAGTACCAAGTGATTCATAATCAAGTGATTCCAAAAGTCCATCAGTATGGAGTTTCTTCATGCGCTTTACACCGATATGACCTAAACGGCAGTGCCACAAATAAGTTGCACTATCATTATCAACTCTGCATCTTTTGGCTTCAACATTATGAATATGTGTATCACTACTATCGAGATTCATCAAAAATAGACCACTCTTCAAGGGTGCATGACCATAAAAGATATTACTCATATAAATAGAACAACCATTATTCTCTGATTTAAATGAATAACCGTCTCGCATCAAACAAGATCCAGATATAATGTTCATGCTCAACGCTGGCACCAAATAACAATTATTTAGGTCTAATACTAATCCCGAAGGTAGATGTAGAGGTAGCGTGCCGACTGCGATCACATCGACTTTGGAACCATTTCCCACGCGCATCGTCACCTCGTCCTTCGCCAGTGTTCGCTTAATCCGTAGTCCCTGTTTCGAGTTGCAAATATTAGCAACAGAACCAGTATCAAATACCCAGGTGCTACTGCGAGCTCTAGTAAGGTACACATCAATAACATGTATATCACATATACCTTTGTTCACCTTGCCATCCTTCTTATCCGCCAAATACTTGGGGCAGTTCCGCTTCCAGTGTCCAGTCTGCTTGCAGTAGAAGCACTCAGTTTCAGGCTTAGGTCCAGATTTGGGTTTCTTCTCCTGAGCAGCAACTTGCTTGCTGTTCTTCTTGAAGTTCCCCTTCTTCTTCCCTTTGCCCTTTTTCTTGAAACTGGCGGTCTTGTTGACCATCAACACTTGATGCTCCTTCTTGATTTCTACCTCCGCAGCCTTTAGCATTGCGAAGAGCTCGGGAATCGTCTTATCCATCCCTTGCATGTTATAGTTCATCACGAAGCTCTTGTAGCTTGGTGGCAGTGATTGAAGAACTCTGTCAATGACACTATCAACAGGAAGATTAACTCCCAGTTGAGTCAAGTGATTATGATACCCAGACATTTTGAGTATATGTTCACTGACAGAACTATTCTCCTCCATCTTGCAGCTATAGAACTTATTGGAGACTTCATATCTCTCAATCCGGGCATTTGCTTGAAATATTAACTTCAACTCCTGGAACATCTCATATGCTCCATGACGTTCAAAACGTCGTTGAAGTCCCGATTCTAAGCCGTAAAGCATGGCACACTGAACTATCGAGTAGTCATCAGCTTTGCTCTGCCAGACGTTCATAACATCTGGTGTTGCTCCAGCAGCAGGCCTGGCACCCAGCGGTGCTTCCAGGACGTAATTCTTCTGTGCAGCAATGAGGATAATCCTCAAGTTACGGACCCAGTCCGTGTAATTGCTACCATCATCTTTCAACTTTGCTTTCTCAAGGAACGCATTAAAATTCAACGGAACAACAGCACGGGCCATCTATCTACAATCAAACATAGACAAGCAAGATACTATCAGGTACTAAGTTCATGATAAATTTAAGTTCAATTAATCATATTACTTAAGAACTCCCACTTAGAAAGACATCCCTCTAATCTTCTAAGTGATCACGTGATCCAAATCAACTAAACCATAACCGATCATCACGTGAAATGGAGTAGCTTTCAATGGTGAACATCAATATGTTGATCATATCTACTATATGATTCACGCTCGACCTTTCGGTCTCAGTGTTCCGAGGCCATATCTGCATATGCTAGGCTCGTCAAGTTTAACCTGAGTATTCTGCGTGTGCAAAACTGGCTTGCACCCGTTGTAGATGGACGTAGAGCTTATCACACCCGATCATCACGTGGTGTCTGGGCACGACGAACTTTGGCAACGGTGCATACTCAGGGAGAACACTTTTATCTTGAAATTTAGTGAGAGATCATCTTATAATGCTACCGTCAATCAAAGCAAGATAAGATGCATAAAAGATAAACATCACATGCAATCAATATAAGTGATATGATATGGCCATCATCATCTTGTACTTGTGATCTCCATCTCCGAAGTACCGTCATGATCACCATCGTCACCGGCGCGACACCTTGATCTCCATCGTAGCATCGTTGTCGTCTCGCCAATCTTATGCTTCCACGACTATCGCTACCGCTTAGTGATAAAGTAAAGCATTACAGGCGATTGCATTGCATACAATAAAGCGACAACCATATGGCTCCTGCCAGTTGCCGATAACTCGGTTACAAAACATGATCATCTCATACAATAAAATTTAGCATCATGTCTTGACCATATCACATCACAACATGCCCTGCAAAAACAAGTTAGACGTCCTCTACTTTGTTGTTGCAAGTTTTACGTGGCTGCTACGGGCTTAGCAAGAACCGTTCTTACCTACGCATCAAAACCACAACGATAGTTTGTCAAGTTGGTGCTGTTTTAACCTTCGCAAGGACCGGGCGTAGCCACACTCGGTTCAACTAAAGTTGGAGAAACTGACACCCGCCAGCCACCTGTGTGCAAAGCACGACGGTGAAACCAGTCTCGCGTAAGCGTACGCGTAATGTCGGTCCGGGCCGCTTCATCCAACAATAACGCCGAACCAAAGTATGACATGCTGGTAAGCAGTATGACTTATATCGCCCACAACTCACTTGTGTTCTACTCGTGCATAACATCAATGCATAAAACCTGGCTTGGATGCCACTGTTGGGAAACGTAGTAATTTCAAAAAATTCCTACGCACACGCAAGATCATGGTGATGCATAGCAACGAGAGGGGAGAGTGTTGTCTACGTACCCTCGTAGACCGGCAACGGAAGCGTTGACACAACATAGAGGAAGTAGTCGTACGTCTTCCCGATCCGACCGATCCAAGTACCGAACGTACGGCACCTCCGAGTTCTGCACACGTTCAACTCGGTGACGTCCCTCGAGCTCCGATCCAGCCGAGTGTTGAGGGAGAGTTTCGGCAGCACGACGGCGTGATGACGGTGATGATGTTCTACCGACGCAGGGCTTCGCCTAAGCACCACTACGATATGAACGAGGTGGAATATGGTGGAAGGGGGCACCGCACATGGCTAAGGAACGATCACGAAGATCAACTTGTGTGTCATGGGGTGCCCCTGCCCCCGTATATAAAGGAGGGAGGGGGAGGTGCGGCCGGCCCCTAGGGGTGCGCCTGGAGGAGTCCTACTCCCACCGGGAGTAGGACTCCCCCCTCTTGCCTTGTTGGAGAAGGAAAGGGGAAGGGGGAAAGAGGAAAGGGGGCGCCGCCCTCCTTCCTTGTCCTATTCGGACTAGGGGGGAGGGGGCACGCGGCCTGCCCTGGCCGGCCCTCCTCTTCTCCCTTAGGGCCCATGTAGGCCCATTAACCCCCGGGGGGGTTCCGGTAACCCCCCGGTACTCCGGTAAAATCTCGATTTCACCCGAAACGATTCCGATATCCAAATATAGGCTTCCAATATATCAATCTTTATGTCTCGACCATTTCGAGACTCCTCGTCATGTCCGTGATCACATCCGGGACTCCGAACAACCTTCGGTACATCAAAACACAAAAACCCTAATTACGATCGTCACCGAACTTTAAGCGTGCGGACCCTACGGGTTTGAGAACTATGTAGACATGACCGAGACACGTCTCCGGTCAATAACCAATAGCGGAACCTGGATGGTCATATTGGTTCCTACATATTCTATGAAGATCTTTATCGGTCAAACCGCATAACAACATACGGTGTTACCTTTGTCATCGGTATGTTACTTGCCCGAGATTCGATCGTCGGTATTCCAATAACTAGTTCAATCTCGTTACTGGCAAGTCTCTTTACTCGTTCCATAATACATCATTCAGCAACTAACTCATTAGTTGCAATGCTTGCAAGACTTAAGTGATGTGCATTACCGAGTGGGCCCAGAGATACCTCTCCGACAATCGGAGTGACAAATCCTAATCTCAAAATACGCCAACCCAACAAGTACCTTCGGAGACACCTGTAGAGCACCTTTATAATCACCCAGTTACGTTGTGACGTTTGGTAGCACACAAAGTGTTCCTCCGGTAAACGGGAGTTGCATAATCTCATAGTCATAGGAACATGTATAAGTTATGAAGAAAACAATAGCAACAAACTAAACGATTAAGTGCTAAGCTAACGGAGTGGGTCAAGTCAATCACATCATTCTCCTAATGATGTGATCCTGTTAATCAAATGAAAACTCATGTCTATGGTTAGGAAACATAACCATCTTCGATCAACGAGCTAGTCAAGTAGAGGCATACTAGTGACACTTTGTTTGTCTATGTATTCACACATGTATTATGTTTCCGGTTAATACAATTCTAGCATGAATAATAAACATTTATCATGATATAAGGAAATAAATAATAACTTTATTATTGCCTCTAGGGCATATTTCCTTCATATTATGAATATTTGTATCACTACAATCGAGATTCAACAAAAATAGACCACTCATCAAGGGTGCATGGCCATAAAAGATATTACTCATATAAATAGAACAACCATTATTCTCTAATTTAAATGAATAACCATCTCGCATCAAACAAGATCCAGATATAATGTTCATGCTCAACGCTGGCACCAAATAACAATTATTTAGGTCTAAAACTAATCCCGGCGGTAGATGTAGAGGTAGCGCGCCGACGGTGATCACATCAACTTTTGAACCATTTCCCACGCGCATCGTCACCTCGTCCTTAGCCAATCTTTGTTTAATCTGTATCCCCTGTTTCGAGTTGCAAATATGAGCAACAGAATCAGTATCAAATACCCGTGCGCTACTACGAGCATTAGTAAGGTACACATCAACAACATGTATATCAAATACCGGTGCGCTACTACGAGCATTAGTAAGGTACACATCAACAACATGTATATCAAATACACCTTTCACTTTGCCATCCTTCTTATCTGGTAAATACTTGGGGCAGTTCCGCTTCCAGTGACCAATCCCTTTGTAGTAGAAGCACCCAGTCTCAGGCTTAGGTCCAAACTTTGGCTTCTTCCCTTGAGCAGCAACTGGCTTGCTGTTCTTCTTGAAGTTTCCCTTCTTCCCTTTGCCCATTTTCTTGAAACTAGTGGTCTTGTTAACCATCAACACTTGATGCTCCTTCTTGATTTCTACCTCTGCAGCCTTTAGCATCGCGAGGAACTCGGGAATTGTCGGTTCCATCCATTGCATATTATAGTTCATCATGAAGCCTTTATAGCTTGGTGGCAGTGATTGAAGAACTCTGTCAATGACACTATCATCAGGAAGATTAACTCCCAACTAAGTCAAGTGGTTGTGGTACCCAGACATTCTGAGTATGTGTTCACTGATAGAACTATTCTCCTCCATTTTGCAGCTATAGAACTTGTTGGAGACTTCATATCTCTCAACTCGGGCATTTGCTTGAAATATTAATTTCAACTCTTGGAATATCTCATATGCTCCATGACGTTCAGAACGTCTTTGAAGTCCCGATTCTAAGCCGTAAAGCATGGCACACTGAACTATCGAGTAGTCATCAACTTTGCTTTGCCATACATTCATAACGTCCAGAGTTGCTCCTACAACGGTCTTGCACCTAGCGATGCTTACAGGACGTAATTCTTCTATGCAGCAATGAGGATAATCCTCAAGTTACAGACCCAGTCCGTGTAGTTGGTACCATCATCTTTCAACTTAGCTTTCTTTAGAATGCATTAAAATTCAAGGGAACGGTGGCATGGGCCATTGATCTACAACAACATAGACATGCAAATACTATTAGGTACTAAGTTCATGGTAAATTAAAGTTCAATTAATCATATTACTTAAGAACTCCCACTTAGATAGACATCCCTCTAGTCATCTAAACGATCACGTGATCCATATCAACTAAACCATGTCCGATCATCACGTGAGATGGAGTAGTTTTCAATGGTGAACATCACTATGTTGAGCATATCTACTATATGATTCACCTTCGACCTTTCGGTCTCAGTGTTCTGAGGCCATATCTGCATATGCTAGGCTCGTCAAGTTTAACCCCGAGTGTTATGCATGTGCAAAACTGGCTTGCACCCGTTGTATGTGAATGTAGAGCTTATCACACCCGATCATCACGTGGTGTCTCAGCACGACGAACTGTAGCAACGGTGCATACTCAGGGAGAACACTTGTACCTTGAAATTTAGTGAGGGATCATCTTATAATGCTAACACCGTACTAAGCAAAATAAGATGCATAAAGGATAAACATCACATGCAATCAAAATATGTGACATGATATGGTCATCATCATCTTGTGCCTTTGATCTCCATCTCCAAAGCACCGTCATGATCTCCATCGCCACCAGCTTGACACCTTGATCTCCATCGTAGCATGAAATAAGTGGTAACAGATAGTTTTGTGATAGGATAAATTGTAACGAGCAACAAGTAACAAAAGTAAATAAAGTGCAGCAAGGTGGCCCAATCCTTTTGTAGCAAAGGACAAGCCAGAACAAACTCTTATAATAGGAAAAGCGCTCCCGAGGACACATGGGAATATCGTCAAGCTAGTTTTCATCAAGTTCATATGATTCGCGTTCGATACTTTTATAATTTGATATGTGGGTGGACCGGTGCTTGGGTGCTGTTCTTACTTGAACAAGCATCCCACTTATGATTAAACTCTATTGCAAGCATCGCAACTACAACAAAAGTATTAAGGTAAACCTAACCATAGCATGAAACATATGGATCCAAATCAGCCCCTTACGAAGCAACGCATAAACTAGGGTTTAAGCTTCTGTCACTCTAGCAGCCCATCATCTACTTATTACTTGCCAATGCCTTCCTCTAGGCCCAAATAATGGTGAAGTGTTATGTAGTCGACGTTCACATAACACCACTAGAGGCTAGACAACATACATCTTATCAAAATATCAAACGAATACCAAATTCACATGACTACTCATAGCAAGACTTCTCCCTTGTCCTCAGGAACGAACGTAATTACTCACAAAGCATATTCATGTTCATAATCAGAGGGGTAATAATATGCATATAGGATCTGAACATATGATCTTCCACCAATTAAACCAACTAGCATCAACTACAAGGAGTAATCAACACTACTAGCAACCTACTAGCACCAATCCCGGACTTTGAGACAAGAATTGGATACAAGAGATGAACTAGGGTTTGGAGATGAGATGGTGCTGGTGAAGATGTTGATGGAGATTGCCCTCTCCCGATGAGAGGAGCGTTGGTGATGACGATGGTGATGATTTCCCCCTCCGGGAGGGAAGTTTCCCGGCAGAACAGCTCTGCCGGAGCTCTAGATTGGATCCGCCAAGGTTCCGCCTCGTGGCGGCGGAGTCTCGTCCCGAAAAGTTCCTCCTATTTTTTTCTCATCGAAAGACCTCATATAGGAGAAGATGGGCATCGGAGAGCCACCAGGGGGCCCACGAGGTAGGGGGCGCGCCCTAGGGGGGGCGCCCCCACCCTCGTGAGCAGGGTGTGGGCCCCCTGGCCTTCATCTTTGGCGATGGATTTTTCTTTATTTCTTTTAAGACGTTCCGTGGAGTTTCAGGACTTTTGGAGTTGCGCAGAATAGGTCTCTAATATTTGCTCCTTTTCCAGACCAGAATTCCAGCTGCCGGCATTCTCCCTCCTTATGTAAACCTTGTAAAATAAGAGAGAATAGCCATAAGTATTGTGACATAAAGTGAAATAACAGTCCATAATGCGATAAATATCGATATAAAAGCATGATGCAAAATGGACGTATCAACTCCCCCAAGCTTAGACCTCGCTTGTCCTCAAGCGAAAAGCCGATAACAATAAATATGTCCTCATGTTTAGAGGTAGAGGCGTCGATAAAAATAAAATACGGACATGAAGGCATCATGATTATTCTCATAACAGCAACATATATAGATTTTGTCATATGATTACTTATGTTCAAGTGATGATCTATTCACAATGCAAAAGTATAAATCATAAACCTTATTGGGCTCCGACAAACTATAATCTCAGTCATTGAAGCAATTGCAATTTATCATAACATCGGAAAGAGTCTATGTCAGAGCTAAAAAGCAAGTCCACATACTCAACTATCATTTAGTCCTCCATAATTGCTAACACTCACGCGATACTTGTGGTTACAGAGTTTTAATCGGACACAGAGAAAGATAGGGGCTTATAGTTTTGCCCCACAACCTTTTACCTCAAGGGTAATGTCAACAATAATGGTTCATGCTCCCCTACATCCAATTAGATATATATATCATGTTCTTTCCAACATGCTGAGCTTGCCAAAGGATAAAATGAAAAAGAAAGGTGAAGATCACCGTGACTCTTGCATAAGGTAGAAGATAATAATAAAGGATAGGCCCTTCGCAGAGGGAAGCAGAGGTTGCCATGCGCTTTTATGGTTGGATATATAAAATCTCAATGCGAAAGAACGTCACTTTATATTGCCCCTTGTGATATGAACCTTTATTATGCAGTCCGTCGCTTTTATTACTTCCACATCACAAGATCGTATAAAGCTTATTTCTCCCACACCAATCAATCATACATATTTAGAGCAATTTTTATTGCTTTGCACCGATGACAACTTACTTGAAGGATCTTACTCAATCCATAGGTAGATATGGTGGACTCTCATGGCAAAACTGGTTTAAGGGATATTTGGAAGCACAAGTAGTATTTCTACTTGGTGCTGAGAATTTGGCTAGCATGAGGGGGAAAGGCAAGCTCAACAAGTTAGAGGAACCATGACAACATACTTTATCTCAGATATAAGAAAGACATAACTCATTACGTTGTCTTCCTTGTCCAACATCAACTCTTTAGCATGTCATATTTTAATGAGTGCTCCCAATCATAAAAGATGTCAATGATAATATATCTATATGCGAAAACCTCTCTTTCCTTATTACTTCCTATTAATTGCAACAATGACCAAAGCTATGTCTGCCAACTCCCAACAACTTTTAATCATCATACTCTTTCTATGTGAAGTCATTACTCTCAATAAGATCAATATGAACTTTTTGTTTCTTTTTATTCTTTTCCTCTTTTCTTTTATTCACCCAAGATCATGGAAAAATAATCGAGCCCTTGACTCAACACTAATCTTTATTATATATAACTCACAGACTCGATTACATAGAGAGATCATAAAGCAAAACTCAAAACTAGATCATGCCATAAACATTATTCTACTAGATCAAGATACTACTGATAGGATCGAACTAAGAAAAATGGTAAAGGTAGGAGTTGTGATGGTGATACGATACTGGGGCACCTCCCCCAAGCTTGGCAGATGCCAAGGGGGGTGCCCATACCCAAATACTCAATTCTTCTTTGTTGGAGAAGAAGGTGGTGGTGATGGATAATCGCACATCGAGCGTAAAAGGTCCTCCAGCTTGCGAATAATGCCCTTGAGTGCGACAATATGCTCCTTCAACAAAATATTTTCTTGTGTGAGATACTTGTTTTGTATACGAGCTAACTCAATCATCTTGAAAGCTTCGATCTCAGTTGGGGTAAGAAGGTTATGATCAAGTTGAAGGATGTCTTTTGCTGCCGGAGCTTGGTCCTCCGTGGCCTTCTTGATCCTTTCATCCTTGTTGACCCTCGTGGGTTCTTCCCTCTTCAGATCTATCTTCATTAGACAAGCGTCGTTGTCCCCATTGTTGGAGGAGGGAGATGACATGATGCCTAGCCTGGAAAACCCTGACAGAAAACAGCTCGAAACAAGAACAGAGGAGGTTTTGCGTACGGAGTCAAACTCGGGAGGTTATATAATGAATTTTTACTGACCAAAATACGTAACGTGCAAGAAAATGGAGTCCGGAGGGCACACGAGGCGCTCACGAGGTAGGGGGCGCGCCCAGGGGGGTAGGGCGTGCCCACCACCCTCATGGGGCCCTCGTGTCCTTCCCGAACTGCTACTTATTTTTCTATTTTTCTAAATATTCCAAAACGGAGAAATATTGCCTTAAAAATTGTTTTGGAGTCGGTTTACTTACCGTACCACATACCTATTCCTTTTCGGAGTCTGAAACGTTCCGGAAAGTGTCCCTTATGTATTCCTCCGGGGTTATGGTTTCAATAATATTGGTTTCAACATTTATGGGATTACCTGAGATATAATGTTTAATTCTTTGACCATTTACCACCTTCGGATTTGTGCCCTCGAAGTTGTTGATTTTTATGGCACCGGAGCGATAGACCTCTTCGATAACATAGGGGCCTTCCCATTTAGAGAGAAGTTTTCCTGCAAAAAATCTTAAACGAGAGTTGTATAGCAATACATAATCACCTACATTAAACTCACGCTTTTGTATCCTTTTGTCATGCCATCTTTTAACTTTTTCTTTAAACAACTTGGCATTTTCATAAGCTTGGGTTCTCCATTCATCAAGTGAGCTAATATCAAATAACCTCTTCTCACCGGCAAGTTTAAAATCATAGTTGAGCTCTTTAATAGCCCAATATGCCTTATGTTCTAGTTCGAGAGGTAAGTGACATGCTTTTCCATAAACCATTTTATACGGAGACATACCCATAGGATTTTTGTATGCAGTTCTATAAGCCCATAATGCATCATCAAGTTTCTTAGACCAATTCTTTCTAGACCTATTAACAGTCTTTTGCAAAATTAATTTGAGCTCTCTATTGCTCAACTCTACTTGACCACTAGACTGTGGGTGATAAGGAGATGCAATTCTATGATTAACATCATATTTAGCAAGCATTTTACGGAAAGCACCATGAATAAAGTGTGAACCACCATCAGTCATTAAATATCTAGGGACTCCAAACCTCGGAAAATAACTTCTTAAGCATTTTAATAGAAGTGTTATGATCAGCACTACTAGTTGGAATAGCTTCTACCCACTTAGTAACGTAATCAACAGCAACTAAAATATGTGTGTATCCATTAGAGGCAGGAAAAGGTCCCATATAATCAAAGCCCCAAACATCAAATGGTTCAATAACAAGTGAATAATTCATAGGCATTTCTTGACGTCTACTAATATTACCAATTCTTTGACATTCATCACAAGACAAGACAAACTTACGGGCATCCTTGAAGAGAGTAGGCCAATAAAAACCAGATTGCAATACCTTATGTGCAGTTCTATCTCCAGCGTGGTGTCCTCCATAAGACTCGGAATGACACTTGCGTAGGATCTGTTCCTGTTCATGCTCAGGTACACAACGTCTAATAACACCATCTACTCCTTCTTTATAAAGATGTGGGTCATCCCAAAAGTAATGTCTCAAGTCATAGAAAACCTTTTTCTTTTGTTGATATGTGAAGCTAGGTGGTATAAACTTAGCAACAATATAATTAGCATAATCAGCATACCATGGAGTACTACGAGAAGTACTTATAACATTTAATTGTTCATCAGGAAAGTCATCATTAATAGGTAGTGGGTCATCAAGAATATTTTCTAACCTAGACAAGTTGTCTGCAACGGGGTTCTCAGCTCCCTTTCTATCAACAACATTCAAATCAAATTCTTGTAGCAAGAGAACCCATCTAATAAGTCTAGGTTTAGCATCTTTCTTTTCCATAAGATATTTAATAGCAGCATGATCAGTGTGAATAGTTACTTTAGAATCAACAATATAAGATCTGAACTTATCACAAGCAAATACAACTGCTAAAAGCTCTTTTTCAGTAGTAGCATAATTTCTTTGAGCATTGTCTAGAGTCTTACTAGCATAATGAATAACATTTAATTTCTTATCAACTCTTTGCCCTAGAACAGCACCTACAGCATAATCACTAGCATCACACATAATTTCAAAGGGTAAATTCCAATCAGGTGGCTGAACAATAGGTGCAGAGACTAATGCTTTCTTAAGTATTTCAAATGCTTCTACACAATCATCATCAAAGACAAATGGTATATCTTTTTGCAATAAATTAGTCAGAGGCCGAGAAATTTTTGAGAAGTCCTTAATGAACCTCCTGTAAAATCCGGCGTGACCAAGGAAACTTCTTATACCTTTGATGTCCTTGGGACATGGCATCTTTTCAATAGCATCAACCTTGGCTTTATCAACTTCAATACCTCTTTCAGAAACTTTGTGCCCCAAGACAATACCTTCATTAACCATAAAGTGGCACTTTTCCCAATTCAAGACAAGATTAGTTTCTTCACATCTCTGCAAAACTCGATCAAGATTGCTCAAGCAATCGTCAAAAGAGGAACCATAGACGGAAAAGTCGTCCATGAAAACCTCACAAATCTTTTCACAAAAGTCAGAGAATATAGCCATCATGCATCTTTGAAAGGTAGCAGGTGCATTACATAAACCAAAAGGCATACGTCTATAAGCAAAAGTACCAAAAGGGCATGTAAAAGTAGTCTTTGATTGATCTTTAGCCGACACAGGTATTTGAGAGAAACCAGAATAACCATCTAGAAAGCAATAGTGTGTATGTTTGCATAATCTTTCTAGCATTTGATCAATAAAAGGTAAGGGGTAATGATCTTTCTTAGTAGCTTTATTTAATTTGCGGAAATCAATTACCATCCTATAACCTGTGATAATTCTTTGTGGAATCAATTCATCTTTATCATTAGGAACAACAGTAATACCTCCCTTCTTAGGGACACAATGGACAGGACTTACCCACTCACTATCAGCAACGGGATAAATTATACCTGCCTCCAGAAGCTTGAGTATTTCTTTTCTTACCACTTCTTTCATTTTAGGATTCAGACGTCGTTGAGGATCACGAACTGGTTTGGCATCTGCTTCCAAATTTATTTTATGTTGACATAGAGTGGGACTAATGCCCTTAAGATCATCAAGAGTATATCCAATAGCAGCACGATGCTTCTTCAGAGTTTTCAATAATCTTTCTTCTTCATGCTCTGAAAGGTTAGCACTAATAATAACAGGATATATCTTCTTTTCATCAAGATAAGCATATTTAAGATTATCAGGCAAAGGTTTAAGCTCAAACACGGGATCACCCTTGGGTGGAGGAGGATCCCCTAAAATTTCAACAGGCAAATTGTGTTTCAGAATAGGTTCCTGTTTAAAGAATACTTCATCTATTTCCCTTCTTTCATTCATGAACATATCATTTTCATGGTCTAGCAAATAGTGTTCTAAAGGATCACTAGGAGGTACGGCAATAGAAGCAAGACCAATAATTTCATCCTTACTAGGTAATTCTTCCTCACGATGTTGTTTACTAAATTTAGAGAAATTAAACTCATGAACCATATCATCCAAGCCAACAGTAACAACATTCTTTGTGCAATCTATGGTAGCATTGACAGTATTTAAGAAGGGTCTACCAAATATAATGGGACAAAAGCTATCTTGTGGGGAACCAAGAACAAGAAAATCAGCAGGATATTTAGTTTTCCCACACAAGACTTCAACATCTCTAACAATTCCCATTGCTGAAATAGTATCTCTATTGGCAAGTTTAATTGTGACATCAATATCTTCTAACTCAGCAGGTGCAATTTCATTCTTAATTTCTTCATATAAAGTATGGGTATAACACTAGCACTAGCACCCATATCACATAAGCCATGATAACAATGATCTCCTATTTTAACAGAAATAACAGGCACGCCTACCACAGGTCTATGTTTATCTTTAGCACAAGGTTTAGCAATTCTAGCAGTTTCACCTTCGAACTGAATAACATGCCCATCAATATTATCAGACAAGAGATCTTTAACAATAGCAATATTAGGTTCTACTTTAACTTGCTCAGGAGGTGTATAAGTTCTAATATTGCTTTTACGAACAACAGTTGAAGCTTTAGCATGATCCTTTATTCTAACAGGGAAAGGTGGTTTCTCAATATAAGAAGTAGGAACAATAGGATCATTATAAGTGACAGTCTTTTCTTCAACTTTAATAGGTGCAGCTACTTTTACTTCTATGGGAGGATGATATTTAAACCACTTCTCCTTAGGGAGATCAACATAAGTAGCAAAAGATTCACAGAAAGAAGCTACTATCTCAGAGTCAAGTCCATATTTAGTGCTAAACTTACGGAAAATATCGGTATCCATAAAAGATTTAACACAATCAAACTTAGGTGTCATACCTGACTCCTTACCTTCGTCGAGGTCCCAATCTTCAGAGTTGCGTTTAATTCTATCCAATAAATTCCATCTGAATTCAATAGTCTTCATCATAAAAGAGCCAGCACAAGAAGTATCGAGCATGTTGCGATTGTTTTCAGAAAGCCGAGCATAAAAACTTTGCATAATTATTTCTCTCTGGAGCTCATGATTGGGGCATGAATATAACATTGATTTAAGCCTCCCCCAAGCTTGAGCGATGCTTTCTCCTTCGCGAGGCCAGAAATTATATATATAATTGCGATCACGATGAACAAGATGCATAGGGTAATACTTTTGATGAAATTCCAACTTCAATCTTTTATAGTCCCATGATCTCATATCATCACATTGCCTATACCATACCAATGCGTCTCCCTTCAAAGATAAAGGGAAGACCTTCTTCTTAGCAACATCATCGGGTATACCTGCAAGCTTAAATAATCCACAAACTTCATCCACATATATTAAGTGCTCATCAGGATGCTTTGTTCCATCTCCTGTAAAAGGATTAGCTAGCAGTTTTTCCATCATACCCGAAGGAAATTCAAAAGGAGTTTCATTTTCAATAGGTTCAGTAGGTTGAGGAGCAACTCTTTGCTCTACTGGACGGGGTGAAGATACCCCGAACAAGCCCCTCAGAGAATTACTTTCCATAGTAACAAGTGACAGTAAATTTCAGCACACTATATAAATTTTTCCTTACCAAATTCCACCTACCAAAGGCGCTACACTCCCCGGCAACGGCGCCAGAAAAGAGTCTTGATGACCCACAAGTATAGGGGATCTATCGTAGTCCTTTCGATAAGTAAGAGTGTCGAACCCAACGAGGAGCAGAAGGAAATGATAAGCGGTTTTCAGCAAGGTATTCTCTGCAAGTACTGAAATAAGTGGTAACAGATAGTTTTGTGATAGGATAAATTGTAACGAGCAACAAGTAACAAAAGTAAATAAAGTGCAGCAAGGTGGCCCAATCCTTTTGTAGCAAAGGACAAGCCGGAACAAACTCTTATAATAGGAAAAGCGCTCCCGAGGACACATGGGAATATCGTCAAGCTAGTTTTCATCACGTTCATATGATTCGCGTTCGATACTTTGATAATTTGATATGTGGGTGGACCGGTGCTTGGGTGCTGTTCTTACTTGAACAAGCATCCCACTTATGATTAACCTCTATTGCAAGCATCCGCAACTACAACAAAAGTATTAAGGTAAACCTAACCATAGCATGAAACATATGGATCCAAATCAGCCCCTTACGAAGCAACGCATAAACTAGGGTTTAAGCTTCTGTCACTCTAGCAACCCATCATCTACTTATTACTTCCCAATGCCTTCCTCTAGGCCCAAATAATGGTGAAGTGTTATGTAGTCGACGTTCACATAACACCACTAGAGGCTAGACAACATACATCTTATCAAAATATCAAACGAATACCAAATTCACATGACTACTCATAGCAAGACTTCTCCCTTGTCCTCGGGAATGAACGTAATTACTCACAAAGCATATTCATGTTCATAATCAGAGGGGGAATAATATGTATATAGGATCTGAACATATGATCTTCCACCAATTAAACCAACTAGCATCAGCTACAAGGAGTAATCAACACTACTAGCAACCTACTAACACCAATCCCGGACTTTGAGACAAGAATTGGATACAAGAGATGAACTAGGGTTTGGAGATGAGATGGTGCTGGTGAAGATGTTGATGGATATTTCCCTCTCCCAATGAGAGGAGCGTTGGTGATGACGATGGTGATGATTTTCCCCTCCGGGAGGGAAGTTTCCCCGGCAGAACAGCTCTGCCGGAGCTCTAGATTGGATCCGCCAAGGTTCCTCCTCGTGGCGGTGGAGTCTTGTCCCGAAAAGTTCCCTCCTATTTTTTTCTCATCAAAAGACCTCATATAGGAGAAGATGGGCATCAGAGAGCCACCAGGGGGGGCACGAGGTAGGGGACGCGCCCCCCACCCTCGTGAGCAGGGTGTGGGCCCCCTGGCCTTCATCTTTGGCGTGGATTTTTCTTTATTTCTTTTAAGACGTTCCGTGGAGTTTCAGGACTTTTGGAGTTGCGCGAAATAGGTCTCTAATATTTGCTCCTTTTCCAGACCAGAATTTCAGCTACCAGCATTCTCCCTCTTTATGTAAACCTTGTAAAATAAGAGAAAATAGCCATAAGTATTGTGACATAAAGTGAAATAACAGTCCGTAATGCGATAAATATTGATATAAAAGCATGATGCAAAATGGACGTATCATAGTATCGTCATCGTCTCACCAATTATTGCTTCCACGACTATCGCTACCGCTTAGTGATAAAGTAAAGCAGTTACATGGAGATTGCATTTCATACAATAAAGCGACAACCATAAGGCTCCTGCCAGTTGCCGATAACTTTTACAAAACATGATCATCTCATACAACAATATATATCTCATCACGTCTTGACCATATCACATCACAACATGCCCTACAAAAACAAGTTAGACGTCCTCTACTTTGTTGTTGCAAGTTTTACGTGGCTACTACGGGCTTCTATCAAGAACCGTTCTTACCTACGCATCAAAACCACAACGATTTTTCGTCAAGTGTGTTGTTTTAACCTTCAACAAGGACCGGCCATAGTCAAACTCGATTCAACCAAAGTTGGAGAAACAGACACCCGCCAGCCACCTGTGTGCGAAGCACGACGGTACAACTAGTCTCGTGAACGCGGTCATGTAATGTTGGTCCGGGCCGCTTCATCCAACAATACCTCCGAATCAAAGTAAGACGTTGGTGGTAAGCAGTATGACTATTATCGCCCACAGCTCTTTGTGTTCTACTCGTGCATATAACATCTACACATAGACCTGGCTCGGATGCCACTGTCGGGGAACATAGTAATTCAAAAGAATTCCTACGATCACACAAGATCTAACTAGGAGATGTCCATGTACCCTCGTAGACCGAAAGCGGAAGCGTTTAGTAACGCGGTTGATGTAGTCGAACGTCTTCATGATCCACCCGATTCAAGCACCGAATGTACGGCACCTCCGTGTTCAGCACATGTTCAGCACGATGACGTCCCTCGAGCTCTTGATCCAATTGAGGACGAGGGAGAGTTCTGTCAGCACGACAGCGTGGCGACGGTGATGATGAAGTTACCGGTGCAGGGCTTCACCTAAGCAGTACGACAATATGACCGACGTGTTGAACTATGGAAGGGGGCACCGCACGTGGCTAAGAGATTGTCTGTTGTGCTATTGGGGTGCCCCCTGGCCACGTATATAAAGGAGGGAGTGATAGAGGAGGCCGACTAGGAGGGGCGCGCCAAGGGGGGGAGTCCTACTTGGACTCCTAGTCCAAGTAGGATTCCCCCCCCTTTTCCTTTCTTCCACCGGAGGGAAAGGAAGGAGGGGGCCACGCCCCCACCCCTTTTCCAATTCGATTTGGGCAGGGGGAGGCGCGCTCCACCTCGTGACCCTTCTTCCCTCTCTCCACTAAAGCCCACTAAGGCCCATTAACTTCCCTGGGGGGTTCCAGTAACCTCCCGGTACTCCGGAAAAATGCCCGAACCACTCGGAATCATTTTGATGTCCAAATGCAACCTTCCAATATATGAATCTTTACCTCTCCACCATTCACTACAAGAAATATGTCAACTTGTGACCCTCACTATTGGCCACTGAAAGGTCATAGTTTTTCATTTGCGACCTTTTTGTGACCAAAAACAGAAGGTCAAAAGCTGGTGGTCGTAAACTGAAATTAACGACCTTATCTTAGAAGGTCGTTGAACCCATGACCTTCTGTTTTGGTCACTGGTTGTCTGCCCAGGCCACGTCGGATCTGACGTGGCAAAATTGCGACCAATTGAAAAGGTTGTTGATTAAAATCAGCCCGGTCCAATTAGGGGTTTTACATGGGCCGAGCCCATTAATTCAGCCCATTTTATGTTTTTCAGTTAATTTTCGCTAGCTACATGGGCCTAGCCCAACATGGCCTTTTTTGTTTTCTAAGCCTTTTCCATTTTCTGGGCCTCAGCCTTTTCGCGGTCCATTTTCTATTTTTGAGACTTTTTTTGTTCCATCTTTGTCCAGCATTGTTTGGGCCAAAGCCTCTTCCAGCCCATCAATATTTTCAGCCCACTAATTCAAAGGACTGGACAACAGAGAAATAGATGAGTTTTTTTTATTTTGCTATCAAAGCAATATTTGTTTCACCGTACAATCATATATCATATGTACATCTTCATCAGATTATCTATACATAAGCAACAGCAACTAAAAGAATGCCATCTATATCAAACGACAGCGAAGCAACAAAGAAGATATACTGCCATCACAACTCCAATCGAATCTACAGAATACTCCAATAATTAGAGTACACAGCTGAGATGCTGGAAAGAACATTGCGCAGGCAGGACAAACTACTCCATCTCGGACCGATCCTTGGACTTTGCTTGAATGGAGGACTTGACACTGTTACTGTCCAGTATCCTGCCATATAATCTCTTGCGGTCCTTTATGTATCGAGTCTGAAAGATATATATTTTTTGTGAGCAGTCAGCACAGCAAAATCAACCAGAAACAATACAAGATGACTTTGATTTAGACATTTCAAACCATGCATGTTCAAAACATAAATTAGTACTAGTTCTCTATATATGGTGTTCATTGATTTCAGCATGATATATATGGACTTTGAATGTAAACAAGCAGCTAGATTTAATTTCATGCCAAAATTTCTAGATAAGGCACAGATTAGATGATGGTTTAAACTGTAGCACCAAACTGTAAAAACAAGCACAGATTAGAGGATGGTTTCAAAAAAATTACCTTCCTTAAAACTGAAACCCAAACATTAATTCTCAGTTCAATTCTTCCACCAACTTAATTATATCAAGGTTAACCGAACTAGTAGTTTTGTCTAGTTTTGCTCAAGCAGGTGTTTGTCAGGTGATTCACCGAGAGTTTATCAAAACATGGCAACGATTAGTGGGATATTTTATTCCCAACACAACACACAATGTCAAGAGAGCAGGTGTTTGCTACTGGTACTGGTAGTGGTAGTGGAGAAAAGAGAAAAAATGATTGTCACTGCAGCTCTGTCGGGCACTCAATCACAGTACTGGAGAGGGTTCCATTCAGGAGCATGGCAGAATTAACGAAATGACTAGTCTCATTCATTCAGGGACTTAAAAACCTACGCCGTTTACATGACTAGTGTGAACCAACACACACGGTGAGAAGATGGATAATTTTCTGCATCAATGAATCAATCATTCAGAAAAAGAGAAGGGAAATATGCAAACAGCAAGTTGACACAAGGAAGGGCTACTCCATGGCCCGACGTCCTCCTGCAGCAGCATGACATGACCAATTTGTGTCCGAAAGAAGAAGAATCGCTAGCGTTCATGTGCAAATCAAATCAAATCAATCAGGGGGCTGGGTAGAGCTCACCAAGTCCGTCGGATAGGGGGTGGGTTGGAGGAGGACGTCCAACTGCAGTAGCCGCCATGAGGGCTTCCTTCTGCACCACCTTGAGCAGAGCAGCTTCTGCAGATCAGATCGGACACAAAACAAATAACACGCATGCAGGCAGGCAGGAGGAATCAAATGAAGAAACAGACAAAGACAAGGGAGGGATTCACGCTCACCCACCATGGCCGGCCGGAGAGGAGATGCACGTCGTGGAGGTCGAGGAAGAACCGACCTTAATTGGTCGGCGTCGTCGAGAGAGAGAAGGCCACCGCATCAGGAAGGACGCTCCGGTGGGTGCGGATCCGGCGCTGCTGCCGTCGTCGTCGTCCCTGCAGCAAAGCAAAAATTCATTCTTAACAGCCGTGGAGCCAGAGCAGGGAGGGAATTGGGGATCTGCAGAGATCCTCACTTGGTCCTCTCGCCGGAGTAGTCCCTGGGCACGCCGTCGATGAAGAAGAGGAGGGTGGGGTAGCTCTGCACGTCGTGCGCCTGCGCCAGGTCGTGGTCCTCGATGGTGTCCACCTTGGCCAGTGCGACGTCGATCCCCTGTAGTGAGGCGCGAGCGCGCGGCAGTGGCCACACCAGGGCGCGTACAACTCGACCATGACGTGGCGGCAGGCGGATCTGAGGGGATAGGGTTCCCGGAGGAAGCTGAGGAAGGGGTCGCCGTGGCTGGGGATCTGGAGCTCGAGAGGAGCGTGGGGAAGGGGGATGGGAAGTGAAATCAAGGTCGGAGACGCTGGATCCGTGTGTATGGGGTTGGTGTGATTGCAGAGGGGCCGGCGGGGAGGGCGCGGCGCTAGGGTAGGGGAGGGAGGGACAAGGTCGGCGTCAGTGAGGAGGACGACGAGGTCGGCGGTGGGTGGGAGAGGACGGGGAAGAGGTGGATCGGGAGGGGCCGGGGATGGGGAGGAGGAGGTGGCGGCGGCGGCGAGGAGATTGGGAGGAGGGTGCGATGGGGGAGGGGTTTGATCTAGGGTTGGGGTGCGTGGGGTGTCTCTTTTTATTTTTTGTTTCTTTTTTCTGTAGATAGGTGGATGGATGGATGGATGGATGTGGGATGGAGAGATGGATGGATGGATGGATGGACGCCATGTCATCGATCCGTGGGAAGAGCCCTGATTGGTTCGGAAGATCAGTGATTTAAAATAGTTTCTAAGTACTAAAAATAGGAGAATTTTGTGAAGCAGCTATCAAAATATTTTGCAAAACGGCACAACTAAATTTTTCACTCAAGTTAGACCCCATTTTTATGGATGATCATCGATTTGCATGCATTTTTGATCTTTCTAGATATTTTTAATCATTTCCTTGTGGTAAAAATGGTTTTTTTAAGAACCTACCAAATATTTGTTGTAAAATTGGACCAAATCAATTTTCTAAAATACTAGGCCATATTTAATACACAATTGACCAAATGGTTGGGTGTCAAAAGTTTTGATCCACCTCTGGTGAAAAAGACAAATTTCCGCCGTTTGAGTTAGAAGCGGGTCAAATTTGAACTGCGGCTGCCTCATAGTTTGCTATTTATTTTTTCCAAAATTCATTTCTAGGTACAAAAGTATCTATTTAATCAGAGAAATACCAAAAACATTCCAAGATTCGACCACTAGCTAGGAACGGTCATTCCCGCCATTTTGACCGCATTTTGAAACGGGCATAAAAATTTCAAAAAAATCAAAAAGTTGGAAAATCTTTGCATTGTGTCATCATATGTGACCAAGTTACCGGGAAAAATAATAAACTTGTAATACGGCAATTATTTTAAAAAAGTGTTCTCAAAAATGAGCTATCATGCGTGAAGATTCATGGCTTTCAAGCCAAATGATCAATCTTATGGCCACATTCATGCAATAGTTTGTTAAAATGATCTCATATTGTGCACAAGGGTGAATATTGGAATTCCAAACAAAGTTGCCTAAGGAATTTTTCATTTTCTTTGCACGAAAAAACCATTTCCTATTTTCCGAGTGTTCAAAATGAGGTTTTTTGTGAAGGACCTACCAAATAATTCTTGCAAAATTAGACCAAAACATTTTTATAAAATATTAGGAAATATTTAATGCACAATTGATCAAATGGTTGGGTTTCAAAATCTTTGATCCATCTCTCGTGAAAAAGACAAATTTCTGCCGATTCAGTTGGAAGCGGGTCAAATTTGAACTACAGTTGCCTCATAGTTTCCTCTTTATTTTCCCCAAAAATCATTTTCAGGTACAAAAGTATCTATTTAATCAGAGAAACACCAAATTTTTTCCAAGATTCAACCACTAGCTAGAAACGGTCATGCCCGCCGTTTTGACCGCATTTTGAAACAGGCATAAAAAATTCAAAAAAAAATCAAAAAATTAGAAAACCTTCGCATTGTGTCATTATATGTGGCCAAGTTACCAGGAAAAATAATAAACTTGTAATATGATAATTATTTTAAAAAAAGTGTTCTTAGAAACGAGCTATCATGCGTGGATATCAATGGCTTTCAAGCCAAATGATCAATCTTATGGCCACATTCATGGCATAGTTTGTTCAAATGATCTCATATTATGCACAAAAGTGCATCTTTGAATTCCAAACAATGTTACCTAAGGGAATTTTCATTGTCTTTGCACGGGAAATTCATTTTCCATTTTCCGAGTGCCCGAAATGAGTTTTTTTGTGAAGGACCTACCATATATTTGTTGCAAAATTGGACCTAATCAATTTTATAAAATACTAGGCCATATTTAATGCACAATTGACAAAATGGTTGGGTGTCAAAAGTTTTGATCCACCTCTGGTGAAAAAGACAAATTCCCGCCGATTCAGCAGGAAGCGGGTCAAATTTGAACTGTAGCTACCTCGTAGTTCGCTATTTATTTTTTCTAAAAATCATTTCTACGTACATAAATACCTATTTAATCATAGAAACACCAAAAAAAATTCCAAGATTCAACCACTAGCTAGGAACGGTCATTCCCGCCGTTTTGAGCGCATTTTGAAACGGGCATAAAAATTCAAAAAAAAACAAAAAATTCGGAAACCTTCGCATTGTGTCATTATATGTGGCCAAGTTCCCAGGAAAAATAACAAACTTATAATACGACAATTATTTTTAAAAAGTGTTCTCAAAAACGAGCTATCACGTGTGGAGATCAATGGCTTTCAAGCCAAATGATCAATCTTGTGGCCACATTCATGGCATAGTTTGTTCAAATGATCTCATATTGTGCACAAGGGTGCATATTGGAATGTCAAACAATGTTGCATAAGGAAGTTTTCATTTTCTTTGGATGAAAAAACCATTTTCCATTTTTCGAGTGCCCAAAAGGAGGTTTTTTTGTGAAGGACCTCCCAAATAATTGTTGCAAAATTGGACCAAATCAATTTTATAAAATACTAGGACATATTTAATGCACAATTGACAAAATGGTTGGGTGTAAAAAGTTTTGATCCACCTCTCATGAAAAAGACAAATTTCCGTCGATTCAGTTGGAAGCGGGTCAAATTTGAACTGCAACTGCCTCATAGTTTGCTATTTATTTTTTCCAAAAATCATTTCTAGTTACATAAGTACCTATTTAATCATAAATACATGGTTTGGTGGCGATACGTCGAGGTTTGGGCGGTGCCCGAGGGCCCCAACTCTAGAGCGCGTAAACTCGCATGCCCGTCGCGTGGTCACCGCGTGACCGTGGCGTTGCCATGTGTTCTGGGCGGCCTAGGCATGTCTAGTGGGTTGGGCACTCCCCAGTTAGGTGCTAGGAAGAAAATTACAACATAAGATTCTCACGAGGAGACCGATCAATGCTCAAACATGAATTAGCAGCCAAGTGTTTGATTAGCGGTACGGGAAATGTATATGGCTAATGGGCGTGAGTTTTGGCTGAGGAAGATCAGTTACTAAGAAGACCGTCTTCACAAATTTTCAGCTCAGAAGGAGGAGCCTGGGTGATACTTGCTTTGCAAACTACCACACTGGACATAAATACGAATGTTGAAGCTGGGCTCAAAATAATGAATGGATTGAGCTGGCATTTGGCGGAGGATGGTTATTTGGGCATAGGAAAGCACTATAGAAAATGGATACTATTTGGACATGCCAAAGTGGTACTTCCTTCACAAAGTGCTGCTGTGAACAGAATAGGAAAATGAATATTGTTGAATTATTTTTGAACTAGGCAAGGAAGGTTTTTGATATATTTGATGAAGATATGATCCAAACAATTTATGAGAATTTTTTGGGAATTTTTGGAATAACAGAAATATAGGTTGCTTCACAACCTTGGGCAAAAATTGACACATGGACATGACACATAGGCAAAACTAATGAGATGGCGCCTAGTCATCGCAACCCACCACAATTTACAAGGCTATGATCATCTATATTGGTCGTTAACAACTAGAAATAAGGCAGCAGACTAGCCTTGTTTGCTTTATGACCATTTCGTGTAAGGAAATTACGACCTTTCCGACCAAAATGGTCGCAATGGTTTAGGGTTTGGAGCCCCCCGAACAGCTTTTGACTAATTGGTCTCAAATGGTCATAGATCTATGACCAATTCTACGAGGGTCACTGACAGAAGGTCACTAGTTGACATATTTCTTGTAGTGATTTCGAGACTCCTCGTCATGTCCGTGATCTCATACGGGACTCCGAACAAACTTCGTTCATCTAATCACATAACTCATAATACAAATCGTCATCGAACATTAAGCGTGCGGACCCTACGGGTTCGAGAACTATGTAGACATGACCGAGACACATCTCCAGTCAATAACCGATAGCGGAACCTGGATGCTCATATTGGCTCCTACATATTCTACGAAGATCTTTATCGGTCAAACCGCATAACAACATACGTTATTCCCTTTGTCATCGGTATGCTACTTGCCTGAGATTCGATCGGCGGTATCTTCATACCTAGTTCAATCTTGTCACCGACAAGTCTCTTTAATCGTTCTGTAAAGCTTCATCCCGTGACTAACTCATTAGTCACATTGCTCGTAAGGCTTATAGTGATGCGCATTACCGAGAGGGCCCAGAGATACCTCTCTGATACAATGAGTGACAAATCCTAATCTGTATCTATGCAACTCAACAAACACCATCCGAAACACCTGTAGAGCATCTTTATAATCACCTAGTTACGTTGTGACGTTTGATAGCACACAAGGTGTTCCTCCGGTATTCGGGAGTTGCATAATCTCATAGTCAAAGGAACATGTATAAGTGATGAAGAAAGCAATAGCAATAAAACTAAACAATCATTATGCTAAGCTAACGGATGGGTCTTGTCCATCACATCATTCTCTAATGATGTGATCCCATTCATCAAATGACAACACATGTCTATGGTCAGGAAACTTAACCATCTTTGATTAACGAGCTAGTCAAGTAGAGGCATACTAGCGACACTCTGTTTGTCTATGTATTCACACATGTACCAAGTTTCCGGTTAATACAATTCTAGCATGAATAATAAACATTTATCATGATATAAGGAAATATAAATAACAACTTTATTATTGCCTCTAGGGCATATTTCCTTCAAAATAGGCGGTCAAGACCGGAGAAACATTGTGAAAAGGTAAACGTCGATGCTTCTTTTCGTCAAAATAATGACCAAACCTGCATTGGGGACATGGTGGAAGCCGAAGCCTGAGCATGCTAAATCGGTCTCCTGCTCGTGAAAGACCTCCTTGTTTCCCGCATTGTTTTGAAATACGATAATGCTTATGTTGTCAATGTCTTCAGAAGCAACAAAGATTTTGGTGCCTCATCTTGAATATCTATGAAGACATTAACCATTTGAAGACTCAATTAAGTTTGTTTCAAAGGACGTTGGGGAGAGAGTGAGCATTAAAGTAGCAAATGAACTTGTGGCGTTGTCAAGAAATTTATGTGCTCATAGCTTGGTTAGATGAATACCCTGTTGATATTAGCCTGCTGGTTGTAAGTGACATTGTAACTCTTTTCATGATGATTAACATATTGTTATTTCCCTTGGAAGAACAAAAATATTGCACGAATGTTATGTTTCCGATTATTTTTTTGGTTCACTACAGCACGCCCCATGTGGAGCCGAGCAGGGTAAACTATTCCGGTGCAACGATTTCCTCGCTAGTGATGTGATGCCCCTACAAACGGCAATGCGAAACCTATGTACACGCTGTCGTGGAAGCGCCATGGTGCCCTTAGACCTCTCGTCGTGGGATCGACGGACTAAGGAGGCAGCAATCCACTATCTCGACGACAAAGGGAGGGGGAGCAGGACTAAGGAGCTGGAGACCCACTATCTCGATGACAAAGGGAAGGGGCAAATTGTCGTCACCGGTATCCTCTTAGCGGTATACGTTAGGAGAGAGTGAATCATGACCCCTTGAAGATACGTGTGTTTCATGTGCACACTTAATTGTTCATGAAAAGATATCATACCAACATGGTCTTGATGTAGTTTTTTTAAGACTTGATGTAGTTACCTAGTTGCCCATGTCACAGTTATCACTATGGCACCCTTACCCGATGACTCAAGTAAAGTCTAGTTTTGAAGTCGTTGACTATCTGGAAATATCACGATAACTTTCATATTAGTGGCTATTAACACACACAAGTAAGGTATAATGTGAAAGTAATAACGAAAATGCCAAACGGAGACCGAGCTCCATGGAGGCCTTTATTTGAAAACTTTAAAATTCAAACTTTTCAGTTTCAAAAATTCTGAAAATAAATACACATATACCTAGATACATAATGTACATGTGTGCAAATTTTCAGGCTGAAATACATTAAAATGTGAGCTACACAAAAAAGACAAATCTGAAGCCTTTTAGCATATATATTGTTCATCTATAAAGTCCATGATTTTGGTTTTTTTGTACAGCTTGCAATTCAAGGTATTTCATCCTGAAATTTTCACACATACACTTTACATCCTTGCATACATGTGTATTTTTTCAGAATTTTTTGAAAGTGAAATTTATGAATTTTGAATTATTCAAAATAAAGGGCTCCATGGAGCTCGGTCTCCAAAATGCCCTACTCAAGTAATAACTAGTTGTGGATAGTCAGGAACTCACATATTACCGACTAGATACTTTGTATGCTCAAAATTAATTGAAGTTCTAGGTTTTTCCTAAGTCTAACCTATTTAAGTTTCACCAAGTTTATAGAAAAATATTTCAACATCTACAATACGAAATTAGTTTTAGTAGGTTTGTTATAAACTATATTTCCATACTATATGTATTTAATGCCGTAGATCTTAGCAGATTTTGTATGTGTTTGATGTTGTAGATTTTAGCATATTTTATATAGGTATTTGATGTTATAGATCTTAGCAGATTTTGTATAGACATCATCAAACTTAATAACGTGTTACTTACATTAATTTTTTTTGCTTATGATAATTCTTGAACTTCAATTATTTTGGAATAGAGGGAGTAACTTTTTAATGCCGGTGACTAGTTCTGATTTGTTCAGCAACTCACATGTTAATGCATGGTAACTTTAATCCAGAAAAAAAAACGTAAAAGTTGAGGAGGGTTTCAAAACAATAGGCCCAGTTCATAACCCTAGAGTTTATTTTTGAAGAAAACCGCAAGCTTTCATTTGTAATAACTATTACATCATTTGTGAGGATGTGTACAATTTCATTTCATGGCTCCTCAAACCAATCAGAAGTCAAAGAAAATTTAGCTAATCTAGCAAGCTCGTAAGGAACTTTATTTGTTTTTGTATCACAATGCTCGAATCTAGAAATAGAGAAATCTCAAGCAAAATGAAAGCAATCATTAAAGGCTGCCGCTGCCAGCCGTGCCTACCGTTCTCCATCCTCCATGGTATCAATCACCTCTAGGTTGACCGAGTTAAAATAATATGATTGCATACCGTCCTTTGCGCAAGCGATATATCAAATTTGAGAGCCAAAGCTTCAGCCAACAGGACATCTGCACCAGTTTATCTTTCCATTCCTCCCAACAATGAATCTGCCTTTGTCATCTCTTAGTACCGCCTCAATCATACCCCTAACAAGCAAATCATGGTCAAAAAAAAGCATTAACATTAAGTTTAACAAAACCCAGGGGAGGGCATGATCAACCCCCTCTTGTTATGGACACCTTTGGAGATGAAACAGTAACAAAACTGGTTGTAAGAGCACGGATCCCCAAAAAATTCTAGTCCGTGTTCTAACCTTTCCCAGTTGTCTCCTTATGCAGCAATTTATGCCTTTCCCACAACAAGTACTAGGCTGAGATGGCAGTGCACCAATTTACGCCTTTCCCACAAAAAGTACTAGGCTGAGATGGCAATCATTTTTCACGCACATTCTGATTACCCATGAGACACAAATCCCGCTTTGGCGGAAGAAAAATATACCGCAGCACCGCCTCACCAGCTAGATGCTTCGTACCCGGGAGTGTGCCATGTAGGTTCAGAGTTAAAGTTTGATCCTCAGTGAGAGGCTCATCCGCAGCATAGCTCCAGCCTATCTCATCACAGCAGCAATATGTTGTCGGAGTCACAATGGAAGAACAGAACTTGAAGAAAATAGCATTGTACTATTAAGGAATGCTACTTGTAAACCTATGTACAAATGTGGTGGCTACCAAAAATGATCACTAATCACCGTAAGGCACAACACATTCGTGTGGAAGAGGGACACCACACACTTTGCTTCTCTGAAATGAATGATTCGTGTCACAATTAACTCTTTTACAATGAAGATTCACATCATCACATGTACATTTGTCTGGAGAGCTTGTACCCCGAAACCGTGGCTGACAAGGCGAGGGCAACAAATGCAAGGAAGGCCATGCTGATCGCCGCAGCGGTCGCGTCAGTGAAGTTGTTGATCACAGCTGTTCTCATGCGGTTCGTGATAGGGATAGCCGCTGACAGAGCAGACATCAGCAAGTATGCGACTACCTGCGAATATGTTCACCAGTTTCTATTAGCGGGGGCACCAAATTTCATCATTATGAAATTTTGGCTGACATATTTTTCAAGAAACACAACAATTGACAGGCAAGTCCACTGCAGGTTTTGGAAGCTAGCTCAATCCAGAATATCCTACTATTTTGTAATCTTGCATTCAACATGGTACCATGGCACAAAACAAAAGCCTGAGATAAAATATAACCACAACAGCAGTTTAGCCATTATCCGAAAAATCCAAGGGTTAACATGGAAAACATGTTTGGTCCAAAAACTGATTTCTTTAAGTATGCATGTGTAAGAATTTCATAAACTGCAGCATTCTGACTAGCCACATTATTAGTCATACTTTCATTAATTAACAAAACTTAGCTATTTGCACCGGTAAAGTAAATTTAGCAAGGGCCAAGTTCCAGCAAAACTACTTCTAAGTATCAGTAGCATATTGGGGTCCACTAATACAAATTCCATTGTTTCTTCACATGGGATTCAAAGCCATGAAAGTAAGCTGCTAAACAATCATATTATTTGCAGAAGACAGAAGCTCATAAAAAAAGTTAATTAAGTAGCAACAGCACGGGTTTAAAACATTCATACCCTCCAGGGCATCCTAAGTAAATGTGGTCCCAAAACATTTGAAAGGCAACAATTACATCCATTTATCTGAATTTACACAACATGCAATGGACAACATGAACTATTTTTTGCCATCTAGTATTGTACTATTCCAAAGCTCAAAGCAAACCAATGATTGAGAACATACATCGAACATGGAGCAACTTCTAATAGCTCATGGCCGGCCCTAACCACTCCCCAACCACTCTAATCTCCCCATTCCAACGCCACAACATTATCAGAGATGGTTGTTGTTGGGTTGCCATACAGATTGAACTATTGGACCATTATCGAGAGCTACATGTACCATATTTTAGTTGTTTCCACAAAGAAACAAGAGGCGGTATGGGTTGTAATTTGTGAAATTGTAGCTATGTCTTGGACCAGAATGTTGCAGTGTTCTACATTCCATAGACCAATCTTACTCTAACAGTTAAAAAACACCCCCATTCCAAAGCCAATCGAAGAACAATACAGTACCTATCAGGGTATCAGTGTATTGGATTCCACACATAGAAAAAAAACCTAGTCTAGTGGATTGATGTCTCTTTTACAAATGGAATTGGAATCTCTACTCCCCTGTCGCTATTCTTACTTTAACATGGTAAATTTCGGCCACACTTTATCTGCTGAGATCTCTTATCTCTTATTAATATTATACCGTTCCCTACTTTCCCCTCCCTGAGCAACCAACATTGGTCCAATTGAGAGATTCAAACCACATGAACTCTTATCAGATAACAAGGAGAAGTGATGATAACAGCTGCAAACTAACAACAGGTCGAAGCAACTCGCCTGGTCAGCAATGAAATCGAAAAGCCTCGCGGACGGCGCGGGGATGGGGTCGGCGCCGCTGCGCATCCGGTGCGCGTGCCGCAGCGCCTGCGCCAGCGAGTAGGCGAAGGCCAGCGCCGCGATCGCCAGCAGGTATCTAGCAACAACACAGCAGATGTAAGACGCTTAAGAAGCACCGGATCGAAGACCAGCCCTAGGCGGCCAAGCTCAAATCGGCTTACATGTACTCCTGGTAGCGGTCGAACTGCATCCAGTCGCCGTGCTGGTTGGAGGCGACGAGCACGAGCGCGACGAAGGCGAAGGCGGCGGCGGCGGCGTGCAGCGCGAGGGGGCACTTGTCGAGCATGTCCTCCCGCTTCCACCGCGCCACCACAGATTCCACAACAACGCCGCCGCCGCCGCCGCCGCCGCCGCGGCGGGCCCCTCCGCCCACACCCGCGGTGGAGGCGCCGTTGTAGGAGCTGTAATCCTTGTCGGCTTCTGGCTGCTTCGTGGCGGCGTCGGCGGCGGCGGAGGAGTCAGCCGTGACCATCGCCATCGCTCACCAGTGGAACAGTGCCTGACCCCTGGCCCTGGGTGGTGAACGGGGAGAGCTGAACTGGGGTGTTTGCTTTGTGTGTGAAGCCGGAAAAGCACTTGAGGCGAGAGCAAGACCGGGATTAGCCCGGCGAACCTCTTCACCTCTTGACTCTTGTCAAGGACTAAACCGTCGCTGCTTTGTTGTGCTCGGGCCCTTCAGTCAGTGAGGTTTCGGTGCTTTCCTCACGTGCCAGGTGGAGTGTAGTTTGTGTTGGAAATATTAGCGTTTTTCCGATTAAACTAATCCACAAGTAAACGATAAGCATGGCATAAAAGGTATGCATCTCATAACGATACCTAAACATACTAGCACGTACAGAACATAAAAGCAAACCACCTATGAGCAGCACATATACGGCTAGTACAAGTACGAGTAAACGAGGGATGAACAGATCATACCTTCCGATTGGCCAGGCCAACACGGCGGCAGCAGCAGCTGCCTCGGCGTCGTCTGTGGCCTTCTTCTTGACGGCTGCGTCGTCGGCCATGGTGTCGATGCAGGGGAAGTAGTGGAAGCATAGGCGGACGGTGTTGGGGACGGATCGGGAGCAGGCGCGTCGAGACGCTCCCCAAAAATCTTATTGTCGTTCTCCCGGGCAGGATTTCGAACGACGGGGTTCCGAAGGCACCTGCTTTCCCGACCAGCCGTGCACGCGGTCGTCGTGATGGGGTCACCGAAGACAGCACAGAGTGAGGAACAGTAGACAACTAGGTCACGCGAGAGGGAGGGAGTGAACCGAACTAGATCACTCCACTGGCCAGAGTCTTCTTATATAGTCTGTCGGGTAGAAAGTCGTGGGCCTGGGCGGAGGCCCACGACCGAGTCGACGCACTCCCGGGAAGGTAGTCGTCGTTCCCGGAGAAGGGTCGCACACCCGCGAACGGAGTCGACGAATCCCGAAAACGCAAGTTAGCCCACAGTCCAATGTCTCAGACAGTGGCCCACCTGTTAGCGACTCGTTAATTAATCCCTGATTAATTAATTCATTTCTGAGCAGCAAAAATAAGCTTCGGCTCAGCTCATTTCTGCAAGCCGCGCGCGTCGTGATGAGGCATGGCGAGGCGGGCGAAGGAGGAGGAGAAGCGCGCGTGTACCAGTCCTCTTCCCAAGCTCCCAATGGCAAGTGGTAGAGCAGCCCTTATAAAGGGGTCTCAGCTCTCCTCAACTAGCAAGGTGGGACTAAATTTATCACCACTTGCCATCTCATACATGGGCCTTAAGATTAACCAGGGATTAGTGTCTTATATGTGCCTAAGCCCATCCATAATCCATCAACCCCCCACCAGATCTCGAGGCACATAAGTTTGTCAACTGTTCCAGACAATGTTTGATATACCAGAATTTTCAGTGGAGACTGTTAAGTTGAACTTTCACCTAGAGCAACAGGATTCGACTTCTTTACAACTGAACAATGGACTATGGCTTAAATTGTTAGTTTGGTGTGCATAAGTTTCGCCTATTGTCAGCTGATACGTGGCTGCCGAAGGCTAAACTCCATGGGTGGAGCTCATTAGTCATACTCCGTACCTTCTCATGAGCTTACTAGATATTACCCAATCTCATAGACTGTGACCAGCAGTCGGACTCATATAAGTGTGTTCCTTCAAAGAATGCTATGTAGGTTAGCATCTTGCTTACATAAGCTTTGGAATACATTAAGACAAAAGTCATCCTGCCTTATAGAATTGAGAGTATTACTGCATCTCCAACAGAGTGGGCTTATTAAGGATACTCTCCTCAGTTGACCATTGGATTGTTTCTCCAGGTCCTAATTCGCAGGATCTCCGATCACATAGGTTGGGTTGCCCCAATGGCAACTTACGTGGGTCTCATACCCATCTTCCTCGATACATTTTCTATCAAAATCCGTGATAGCCCTTTCGTAAAAGGGTCTGTCAGATTTTTAGCCGTCTGGATATAATCCAACGCTATTACTCCGGAGTTTCTTGATTTTCTGACAGATTTTAATCTTCTTCTTATGTGCTTTGTGGATTTCATGTTGTCCTTTGAACTCTTAGCTTTGACAATCACCATTTGATTGTCATAGTTCATAAAGACAGCCGGCACTGGTTTATCAACCATCGGCAAATCCATCAAAAGCTCTCGAAGCCATTCTGCGTCGATGCATGATGTGTCTAATGCTGTGAGTTCCGCTTCCATAGTCGATCTGGTTAAGATCGTCTGCTTGCAAGACTTCCAGGAAACAGCACCACCACTAAGTGTGAAGACATGTCCACTTGTGACTTTCATCTCATCAGCATAAGATATCCAATTCGAATCACTATACCCCTCAAGTACCGTCGAGTACCCATAATAGTGAATTCCATAGTTCGTAGTACCTTGCAAATAATGCATCACTCGCTCAACAGTATGCCAATGCATATCTCCCGGATTGGAAACAAACCGGCTCAGTTTGCACACAACAAATGAGATGTCAGGACGGGTAGCACATGCTAGGTACATCAGTGAACCAACCACTTGAGAATATCTCAATTGATCTATAGCCATGCCTTCGTACTTTCGAATCCGCGCGCTAGGATCATATGGTGTTGCAGAAGGTTTGCAGTCCGAATATCCAAACCGGCTCAAAATCTTCTCGACATAGTGGGATTGCAAAAGTGTAATTCCACTCTCATAGTTTCTCAGTAGCTTGATGTTCAAGATAACATCAGCCATGCCCAAGTCTTTCATCTCAAAGTTATGAGATAGAAAAGCCTTGACCTCCTCAATGACCTTGAGGTGGGTCCCAAATATCAGTATGTCATCGACATACAGACACAGTATATCTCCTTCGCCCCCACCATAGCGATAGTATACGCGTTTGCCAGCTTCTTTAACAACAAAGCCAGCAGATGTTAGAGTAGTGTTGAACTTCTCATGCCATTGCTTAGGCGCTTGTTTCAGGCCATACAGAGATTTCATTAGCTTGCACACCTTTCTTTCCTGACCATTTACTACAAAGCCATCTGGTTGTTGTATGTAAATTTCCTTGTCTAGCTCTCCATTAAGGAAAGCCGTCTTAATGTCCATCTGGTGGACGAGAAGACCATGCGAGGCAGCCAAGGCGAGTAACACTCGAATGGTTGTCAATCTAGCCATAGATGAATAAGTGTCGAAGAAATCATCTTCTTATTTCTGGGTATAACCCTTGGCCACAAGCCTAGCCTTGTACTTCTCAACAGTACCATCGGGCCTAAGCTTCTTCTGGAACACCCACTTACATCCCAATGGTTGACAACCATAAGGACGATTAGTGATTTTCCATGTCCCGTTAGCCAAGATGGAATCCATCTCGCTACGGACCGCATCCTTCCAGTAGTCAGCATCCGGAGATGCATAAGCTTCTGAAATGGAACTGGGAGTGTCATCATCCACGAGGTACACGAGGAAATCATCACCAAAGGACTTTGCAGTCCTTTGTCTCTTGCTCCTGACAGGAGCTTCCTCGTCATCCTCTGTGGAACTCTTATCACTTTTATGTTCATAATATTCCATTGGGATGGTTGGTTCAGGAGTCTCATCAGATTCCAGTTTAGAAGTGCTTTGCATATCTCTCATGGGGAAAATATCCTCAAAAAATGTAGCATCCCTAGACTCCATGATCGTACCAACCTTCTCGTCATGTACATCAGATTTCACCACTAGAAATCTATAGCCAACGCTATGCTTGGGATAGCCAAGAAAAACGCAGTCCACGGTCTTTGGTCCCAACTTGCGTTTTTTGGTTATCGGCACGTTGACTTTCGCCAAACAGCCCCAAGTTCACAAGTAAGAGAGTGTAGTTCTTTTCTTTTCCCATTGCTCATGGGGAGTAGTCTCATTATCCTTTGTGGGAACTTTATTCAGGACATGACATGATGTCAATACAATGTCCCCCCACCATGCCTTGGATAAACCCGATGTATCTAACATGGCGTTAACCAAATCAGTTAGAGTACGTTTTTTCTGTTTGGCAACCCCGTTTGACTGGGGTGAGTAGGGAGGCGTCCTCTCATGAATAATACCATGTCCCACACAGAATAAATCAAACTCTTTAGAAAAGTACTCTCCACCACAATTAGACCGGACTCGTTTTATTTTCTTCTCAAGTTGGTTCTCAACGTCAGCCTTATAGACCTTAAAGTAGTGTAGAGCCTCATCCTTAGTATTTAACAAATACGCATAGCAGAATCTAGTGGAATCATCAATCAGAGTCATGAAGTATTTCTTTCTGCCTTTAGTCAACACACCATTCATCTCACAGAGATCTGAATGTATGAGCTCTAATGGTGCCAGGTGTCTCTCCTTCGCAAGCTTGTGAGGCTTACGAGGCTACTTAGCTTGTTGTAGGATCAAAAGTATGTCTAGAGGGGGGGGTGATTAGACTACTTGACCAATTAAAAATCTATCCTTTTCCCAATTTTAGTCTTTGGCAGATTTTAGCTATCTTTGCACAAGCCAAGCAATCTTAACACAATTTAAGCAAGCATGCAAAGAGTCTATGAGCAGCGGAAAGTAAAGCATGCAACTTGCAAAAATGTAAAGGGAAGGGTTTGGAGAATTCAAACGCAATTGGAGACAGAGATGTTTTGTCGTGGTTCCGATAGGTGGTGCTATCGTACATCCACGTTGATGGAGACTTCAACCCACGGAGGGTAACGGTTGTGCGAGTCCATGGAGGGCTCCACCCACGAAGGGTCCACAAAGAAGCAACCTTGTCTATCCCATCATGGCCATCGCCCACGAAGGACTTGCCTCACTAGCGGTAGATCTTCACGAAGTAGGCGATCTCCTTGCCCTTACAAACTCCTTGGTTCAACTCCACAATCTTTGTCGGAGGCTCCCAAGTGACACCTAGCCAATCTAGGAGACACCACTCTCCAAGAAATAACAAATGGTGTGTTGATGATGAACTCCTTGCTCTTATGCTTCAAATGATAGTCTCCCCAACACTCAACTCTCTCTCACAGGATATGGATTTGGTGGAAAGAAGATTTGAGTGGAAAGCAACTTGGGAAGGCTATAGATCAAGATTCATATGGTAGGAATGGAATATCTTGGCCTCAACACATGAGTAGGTGGTTCTCTCTCAGAAAATGTGTATTGGAAGTGTAGGTATGTTCTGATGGCTCTCTTCACGAATGAAGAGTGGGTGGAGGGGTATATATAGCCTCCACACAAAAACTAACCGTTACACACAATTTACCAATCTCGGTGAGACCGAATTGAGAAACTTGGTCGGACCAATTTAGCAAACCTAGTGACCGTTAGGATTTTCGGTGGGACTGAGATGCAACTCGGTAGGACCGATATGGTTAAGGTTAGGGCATAACTTAATCTCGGTGTGACCGATTACACAAACTTGGTGGGACCGATTTTGGTAGTAAGCTAACCAGAGAGTTGGTCAGGTAAGCTTGGTGGGACCGATTTGCTCATTTCGGTGGGACCGAAATGTTACAAAAGGGAAACAAAGAGTTTACATTGCAATCTCGGTGGGACCGATCGCTCATCTTGGTAGGACCGAAACGTTACGAAGGGAAACAGAGAGATTACAACCCTATCTCGGTGTGAACGAGATCCCTATCGGTGAGACCGATTTGCCTAGGGTTTGTGGCAGTGGCTATGACATCTGAACTCGGTGGCGCCGGATAGAAGGAATCGGTGGGGCCGAGTTTGACTTTTGGTTTAGGTCATATGTGGATGTGGGAAGGTAGTTGAGGGTTTTGGAGCATATCACTAAGCACTATGAAGCAAGAACCTCATCAAGCAACACCTCATCCCTCCTTGATAGTATTGGCTTTTCCTATAGACTCAATGTGATCTTGGATCACTAAAATATAAAATGTAGAGTCTTGAGCTTTGAGCTTGAGCCAATCTTTTTGTCCTTAGTATTTTGAGGGGTCCACTTTCCTCATCCATGCCATGCCATTCATTGAGCTTTTCCTGAAATATTAATCTTGGAATAGCATTAGCTCAATGAGCTATATGTTGTTAGGAATTACCAAAACCACCTAGGGATAGTTGCACTTTCAATCTCCCCCTTTTTGGTAATTGATGACAACATATAGATCAAAGCTTCGACAAATGATAATAAGAGTGAAAAACATTGTCGCTTTGAGAAGTATGTGAAAAGCAAGAGCTCCCCCTAAATTTTTGTTGGGGAACGTAGCAGAATTTTAAAATTTTCTACGCATCACCAAGATCAATCTATGGAGTCATCTAGCAACGAGGGAAAGAGGAGTGCATCTACATACCCTTGTAGATCACGCGCGGAAGCGTTCAAGAGAACGGGGTTGATGGAGTCGTACTCGTCGTGATCCAAATCACCGGTGACCTAGCGCCGAACGGACGGCACCTCCGTGTTCAACACACGTATGGTTGGGAAGACGTCTCCTCCAACTTGATCCAGCAAGGAGGAAGGAGAGGTTTATGAAGATCCAGCAGCATAACGGCGTGGTGGTGGAAGCAACGGTGATCTCGGCAGGGCTTCGCCAAGCACAGGGACAGGGAGGAGTGTCACGGGAGGGAGAGGGAGAGGCCAGGGGCTAGGGTGCGGCTGCCCTCCCTCCCCCCACTATATATAGGGTCCCTAGGGGGGCGCCGGCCCTAGGAGATCCAATCTCCAAGGGGGGGGGGCGGCCAAGGTGGTGGCTTGCCCCCCAAGCCAAGTGGGGCGCCCCCCACCCCTAGGGTTTCCAACCCTAGGCGCAGGGGGGAGGCCCAAGCGGGGCGCACCAGCCCACTAGGGGCTGGTTCACCTCCCACTTCAGCCCATGGTGCCCTCCGGGATAGGTGGCCCCACCCGGTGGACCCCCGGGACCCTTCCGGTGGTCCCGGTACAATACCGATTACCCCCAAAACTTTCCCGATGGCCGAAACTTGACTTCCTATATATAAATCTTCACCTCCGGACCATTCCGGAACTCCTCGTGACGTTCGGGATCTCATCCGGGACTCCGAACAACTTTCGGGTTACCGTATACTAATATCTCAACAACCCTAGCATCACCGAACCTTAAGTGTGTAGACCCTACGGGTTCGGGAGACACGCAGACATGACCGAGACGACTCTCCGGTCAATAACCAACAGCGGGATCTGGATACCCATGTTGGCTCCCACATGCTCCTCGATGATCTCATCGGATGAACCACGATGTCGAGGATTCAATCAATCCGTATACAATTCCCTTTGTCAATCGGTACGTTACTTGCCCGAGACTCGATCGTCGGTATCCCAATACCTCGTTCAATCTCGTTACCGGCAAGTCACTTTACTCGTACCGTAATGCATGATCCCGTGATCAACCACTTGGTCACATTGAGCTCATTATGATGATGCATTACCGAGTGGGCCCAGAGATACCTCTCCGTCATACGGAGTGACAAATCCCAGTCTCGATTCGTGCCAACCCAACAGACACTTTCGGAGATACCTGTAGTGTACCTTTATAGTCACCCAGTTACGTTGTGACGTTTGGCACACCCAAAGCACTCCTACGGTATCCGGGAGTTGCACAATCTCATGGTCTAAGGAAATGATACTTGACATTCGGAAAAGCTATAGCAAACGAACTACACGATCTTTGAGCTATGCTTAGGATTGGGTCTTGTCCATCACATCATTCTCCTAATGATGTGATCCCGTTATCAATGACATCCAATGTCCATAGTCAGGAAACCATGACTATCTTTTGATCAATGAGCTAGTCAACTAGAGGCTCACTAGGGACGTGTTGTGGTCTATGTATTCACACATGTATTACGATTTCCGGATAACACAATTATAGCATGAACAATAGACAATTATCATGAACAAAGAAATATAATAATAACCATTTTATTATTGCCTCTAGGGCATATTTCCAACAGTCTCCCACTTGCACTAGAGTCAATAGTCTAGTTACATTGTGATGAATCGAACACCCATGCAGTTCTGGTGTTGATCATGTTTTGCTCTAGGGAGAGGTTTAGTCAACGGATGTACTTTACAAATATCTATGTCTCCATTTTGAACACTTTCACGAATGGAGTTGAAGCGACGCTTGATATGCCTGGTCTTCCTGTGAAACCTAGGCTCCTTGGCAAGGGCAATAGCTCCACTGTTGTCACGGAAGAGAGTCATCGGGCCCGACGCATTGGGTATGACTCCTAGGTCGGTAATGAACTCCTTCACCCAGATTGCCTCTTGTGCTGCCTCCGAGGCTGCCATGTACTCCGCTTCACATGTAGATCCCGCCACAATGCTTTGCTTGCAACTACACTAGCTTACTGCCCCACCATTCAAAATATACACGTATCCAGTTTGTGACTTAGAGTCATCCAGATCTGTGTCGAAGCTAGCATCGACGTAACCCTTTACGACGAGCTCTTCGTCACCTCCATAAACGAGAAACATATCCTTAGTCCTTTTCAGGTACTTCAGGATATTCTTGACCGTTGTCCAGTGTTCCATGCCGGGATTACTTTGGTACCTTCCTACCAAACTTACGGCAAGATTTACATCAGGTCTGGTACACAGCATAGCATACATGATAGACCCTATGGCCGAGGCATAGGGGACGACACTCATCTTTTCTCTATCTTCTGCCGTGGTCGGGCATTGAGCCGTGCTCAATCTCGTACCTTGCAATACAGGCAAGAACCCCTTCTTTGACTGATCCATTTTGAACTTCTTCAATATCTTGTCAAGGTACGTACTATGTGAAAGACCAATGAGGCGTCTCGATCTATCTCTATAGATCTTGATGCCTAATATATAAGCAGCTTCTCCAAGATCCTTCATTGAAAAACACTTGTTCAAGTAGGCCTTTATGCTTTCCAAGAATTCTATATCATTTCCCATCAACAGTATGTCATCCACATACAATATGAGAAATGCTACAGAGCTCCCACTCACTTTCTTGTAAATGCAGGCTTCTCCATAAGTCTGCGTAAACCCAAACGCTTTGATCATCTCATCAAAACGAATGTTCCAACTCCGAGATGCTTGCACCAGCCCATAAATCGAGCGTTGGAGCTTGCACACCTTGTCAGCATTCTTAGGATCGACAAAACCTTCCGGCTGCATCATATACAATTCTTCCTTAAGGAAACCATTAAGGAATGTCGTTTTGACGTCCATTTGCCATATCTCATAATCATAGAATGCGGCAATTGCTAACATGATTCGGACGGACTTCAGCTTCGCTACGGGTGAGAAAGTCTCATCGTAGTCAACCCCTTGAACTTGTCGATAACCCTTAGCGACAAGCCGAGCTTTATAGATGGTTACGTTACCATCCGCGTTTGTCTTCTTCTTAAAGATCCATTTATTTTCTATGGTTGGCCGATCATCGGGCAAGTCAGTCAAAGTCCATACTTCGTTTTCATACATGGATCCTATCTCGGATTTCATGGCTTCTAGCCATTTGTCAGAATCTGGGCCCGCCATCGCTTCTTCATAGTTCGAAGGTTCACCGTTGTCTAACAACATGATTTCCAAGATAGGGTTGCCGTACCACTCTGGTGCGGAACGTGTTCTTGTGGACCTATGAAGTTCAGTAGCAACTTGATCTGAAGTTTCATGATCATCATCATTAACTTCCTCTCTAGTCGGTGCAGGCACCTCAAGAACGATTTCCTGAGCTGCGCCTCTCTCCGGTTCAAGAGGTAATACTTCATCAAGTTCTACTTTCCTCCCACTTATTTCTTTCGAGAGAAACTCTTTCTCTAGAAAGGATCCATTTTTGGCAACAAAGATCTTGCCTTCGGATCTGAGGTAGAAGGTATACCCAATAGTTTCTTTAGGGTATCCTATGAAGACGCATTTTTCCGATTTGGGTTCGAACTTTTCAGGTTGGAGTTTCTTGACATAAGCATCGCATCCCCAAACTTTTAGAAACGACAGCTTAGGTTTCTTCCCAAACCATAATTCATACGGTGTCATCTCAACGGATTTCGACGGAGCCCTATTTAAAGTGAATGCGGCAGTCTCTAAAGCATAGCCCCAAAATGACAGCGGTAAATCGGTAAGAGACATCATAGATCGCACCATATCCAATAGAGTGCGATTACGACGTTCGGACACACCATTACGCTGAGGTGTTCCAGGCGGCGTGAGTTGTGAAACTATTCCACATTTCCTTAAGTGTGTGCCAAATTCGTGACTCAAGTATTCTCCCCCACGATCTGATCGCAAGAACTTGATTTTCTTGTCACGTTGATTCTCAACCTCACTCTGAAATTCCTTGAACTTTTCAAAGGTCTCAGACTTGTGTTTCATTAAGTAGACATACCCATATCTACTCAAGTCATCAGTGAGGGTGAGAACATAACGATAGCCACCGCGAGCCTCAACACTCATTGGACCGCACACATCAGTATGTATGATTTCCAATAAGTTGGTTGCTCGCTCCATTGTTCCTGAGAACGGAGTCTTGGTCATTTTACCCATGAGGCATGGTTCGCACGTGTCAAATGATTCGTAATCAAGAGACTCCAAAAGTCCATCTGCATGGAGCTTCTTCATGCGTTTGACACCTATGTGACCAAGGCGGCAGTGCCACAAGTATGTGGGACTATCATTATCAACCTTACATCTTTTGGTATTCACACTATGAATATGTGTAACATTACGCTCGAGATTCATTAAGAATAAACCATTCACCAGCGGAGCATGACCATAAAACATATCTCTCATATAAATAGAACAACCATTATTCTCGGATTTAAATGAGTAGCCATATCAAATTAAACGAGATCCTGATACAATGTTCATGCTCAAAGCTGGCACTAAATAACAATTATTGAGGTTTAAAACTAATCCCGTAGGTAAATGTAGAGGCAGCGTGCCGACGGCGATCACATCGACCTTGGAACCACTCCCGACGCGCATCGTCACCTCGTCCTTCGCCAGTCTCCGCTTATTCCGCAGCTCCTGCTTTGAGTTACAAATGTGAGCAACCGCACCGGTATCAAATACCCAGGAGCTACTACGAGCACTGGTAAGGTACACATCAATTACATGTATAACACATATACCTTTAGTGTTGCCGGCCTTCTTGTCCGCTAAGTATTTGGGGTAGTTCCGCTTCCAGTGACCACTTCCCTTGCAATAAAAACACTCAGTCTCGGGCTTGGGTCCATTCCTTGGCTTCTTCCCGGCAGCTTGCTTACCGGGCGCGGCAACCCCCTTGCCGTCCTTCTTGAAGTTCTTCTTACCCTTGCCTTTCTTGAACTTAGTGGTTTTATTCGCCATCAACACTTGATGTTCCTTTTTGATTTCCACCTCCGCTGATTTTAGCATTGAATATACCTCAGGAATGGTCTTTTCCATCCCCTGCATATTGAAGTTCATCACAAAGCTCTTGTAGCTCGGTGGAAGCGACTGAAGGATTCTGTCAATGACTGCATCATCCGGGAGATTAACTCCCAGCTGAGTCAAGCGATTATGCAACCCAGACATTTTGAGTATGTGCTCACTGACAGAACTATTTTCCTCCATCTTACAACTGAAGAACTTGTCGGAGACTTCATATCTCTCGACCCAGGCATGAGCTTGGAAAACCATTTTCAGCTCTTCGAACATCTCATATGCTCCGTGTCTCTCAAAACGCTTTTGGAGCCCCGGCTCTAAGCTGTAAAGCATGCCGCACTGAACGAGGGAGTAATCATCAGCACGTGACTGCCAAGCGTTCATAACGTCTTGGTTCTCTGGGATGGGTGCGTTACCTAGCGGTGCTTCTAGGACATAATCTTTCTTGGCAGCTATGAGGATGATCCTCAGGTTCCGGACCCAGTCCGTATAGTTGCTGCCATCATCTTTCAGCTTGGTTTTCTCTATGAACGCGTTGAAGTTGAGGGCAACATTAGCATGGGCCATTTGATCTACAAGACATAGTGTAAAGATTTTAGACTAAGTTCATGATAATTAAGTTCATCTAATCAAATTATTCAATGAACTCCCACTCAGATAGACATCCCTCTAGTCATCTAAGTGAAACATGATCCGAGTCAACTAGGCCGTGTCCGATCATCACGTGAGACAGACTAGTCAACATCGGTGAACATCTTCATGTTGATCGTATCTTCTATATGACTCATGCTCGACCTTTCGGTCTTCTGTGTTCCGAGGCCATGTCTGTACATGCTAGGCTCGTCAAGTCAACCTAAGTGTATTGCGTGTGTAAATCTGGCTTACACCCGTTGTATTCGAACGTTAGAATCTATCACACCCGATCATCACGTGGTGCTTCGAAACAACGAACCTTCGCAACGGTGCACAGTTAGGGGGAACACTTTCTTGAAATTATTACGAGGGATCATCTTATTTAAGCTACCGTCGTTCTAAGCAAATAAGATGTAAAACATGATAAACATCACATGCAATCAAATAGTGACATGATATGGCCAATATCATTTGCTCCTTTTGATCTCCATCTTCGGGGCTCCATGATCATCGTTGTCACCGGCATGACACCATGATCTCCATCATCATGATCTCCATCATCGTGTCTTCTTGAAGTTGTCTCGTCATCTATTACTTCTACTACTATGGCTAACGCTTTAGCAATAAAGTAAAGTAATTACATGACGTTTATGTTGACACGCAGGTCATAAATAAATAAAGACAACTCCTATGGCTCCTGCCGGTTGTCATACTCATCGACATGCAAGTCGTGATTCCTATTACAAGAACATGATCAATCTCATACATCACATATATCATTCATCACATCCTTTTGGCCATATCACATCACACGGCACATGCTGCAAAAACAAGTTAGACGTCCTCTAATTGTTGTTGCAAGTTTTTACGTGGCTGCTATAGGTTTCTAGCAAGAACGTTTCTTACCTATGCCAAAACCACAACGTGATATGCCAATTTCTATTTACCCTTCATAAGGACCCTTTTCATCGAATCCGATCCGACTAAAGTGGGAGAGGACAGACACCCGCCAGCCACCTTATGCAACTAGTGCATGTCAATCGGTGGAACCAGTCTCACGTAAGCGTACGTGTAAGGTCGGTCCGGGCCGCTTCATCCCATGATGCTGCCGAATCAAGATAAGACTAGTAACGGCAAGCAAATTGACAATATTGATGCCCACAACTGCTTTGTGTTCTACTCGTGCATAGAAACTACGCATAGACCTAGCCATGATGCCACTGTTGCGGAACGTAGCAGAATTTTAAAATTTTCTACGCATCACCAAGATCAATCTATGGAGTCATCTAGCAACGAGGGAGAGAGGAGTGCATCTACATACCCTTGTAGATCGCGCGCGGAAGCATTCAAGAGAACGGGGTTCATGGAGTCGTACTCGTCGTGATCCAAATCACCGATGACCTAGCGCCGAACGGACGGCACCTCCGCGTTCAACACATGTACGGTTGGGAAGACGTCTCCTCCAAGTTGATCCAGTAAGGGGGAAGGAGAGGTTGATGAAGATCCAGCAGCATGACGGCGTGGTGGTGGAAGCAACGGTGATCTCGACAGGGCTTCGCCAAGCACAGGGAGAGGGAGGAGTGTCATGGGAGGGAGAGGGAGAGGCCAGGGGCTAGGGTGTGGCTGCCCTCCCTCCCCCCACTATATATAGGGTCCCTAGGGGGGCGCTGGCCCTAGGAGATCCAATCTCTAAGGGGGGGGGGGGCGGCGGCCAAGGGGGTGGCTTGCCGCGCCCCCCACCCCTAGGGTTTCCAACCCTAGGCGCAGGGGGAGGCCCAAGGGGGGCGCACCAGCCCACTAGGGACTGGTTCCCCTCCCACTTCAGCCCATGGGGCCCTCCGGGATAGGTGCCCCCACCCGGTGGACCTCCGGGACCCTTCCGGTGGTCCCAGTACAATACCGAGTACCCCCGAAACTTTCCCGATGGCCGAAACTTGACTTCCTATATATAAATATTCACCTCCGGACCATTCCGAAACTCCTCGTGACGTCCGGGATCTCATCCGGGACTCCGAACAACTTTCGGGTTACCGTATACTAATATCTCAACAACCCTAGCGTCACCGAACCTTAAGTGTGTAGACCCTACGGGTTCGGGAGACACGCAGACATGACCGAGACAACTCTCCGGTCAATAACCCACAACGGGATCTGGATACCCATATTGGCGCCCACACGCTCCTCGATGATCTCATCGGATGAACCACGATGTCGAGGATTCAATCAATCCGTATACAATTCCCTTTGTCAATCGGTACGTTACTTGCCCGAGACTCGATCGTCGGTATCCCAATACCTCGTTCAATCTCGTTACCGGCAAGTCACTTTACTCGTACCGTAATGCATGATCCCGTGATCAACCACTTGGTCACATTGAGCTCATTATGATGATGCATTACCGAGTGGGCCCAGAGATACCTCTCCGTCATACGGAGTGACAAATCCCAGTCTCGATTCGTGCCAACCCAACAGACACTTTCGGAGATACCTGTAGTGTACCTTTATAGTCACCCAGTTACGTTGTGACGTTTGGCACACCCAAAGCACTCCTACAGTATCCGGGAGTTGCACAATCTCATGGTCTAAGGAAATGATACTTGACATTCGGAAAAGCTATAGCAAATGAACTACACGATCTTTGAGCTATGCTTAGGATTGGGTCTTGTCCATCACATCATTCTCCTAATGATGTGATCCCGTTATCAATGACATCCAATGTCCATAGTCAGGAAACCATGACTATCTTTTGATCAACGAGCTAGTCAACTAGAGGCTCACTAGGGACGTGTTGTGGTCTATGTATTCACACATGTATTACGATTTCCGAATAACACAATTATAGCATGAACAATAGACAATTATCATGAAGAAAGAAATATAATAATAACCATTTTATTATTGCCTCTAGGGCATATTTCCAACAATTTTGTGCATAGTTTATGATTTGCTTTGGACTGCAAATGCACAAAGAGTTAGGCTCATGGGTTACTCTTCCATGTCACATACATCTTGGTGGAGCGCTCAAAATGATAATAATTAAATACATGCACTCATCACCAAGCAAAGTGAATGATCATATAGGGATAAAAAGATAATGTCATCCAACAAGCATTAAAGTAGCATATGATGAAACACACGTGATCATCCAAGTATCTCAAACAAGCAAAGCAAATAAAGTTCAACCACCAAAGCAAGAGATAATAAAAAGCAACGCTCTCTCTCGAAGCCTATGATCTATACATTTTTCTCCCCCTTTGGCAACAAGTTACCAAAAAGTTCCTAGAAAATGCATAGCACTAAATCGTCTCTCAGGCTTGGTCTTCAGGTGGTGGTGTCCGGATAACTCCAAGAACGAAGGCTTCAGTCGAAGTAGATGGAGCTGATGGAGTAGGTGCTGGAGCTGGTGGCACTGAAGCTGTAGCTGGTGCAGATGAAGTGGCTTCGGTGTCTGGAACAGGCACCGCAGCAGACCTCTGAGCTCTAGGCACTCTGCCAAATGCATCAATGGTTTTCTTGCCCTTCCTCTCCTGCATATCATCCTGAAGTTGCTCCATAACAGACTGGATCTCAGTTACCTTCACATCCAAGTCATAGAACTTCTGTTCCACGATCCTTTCCAGGCTCTCCTGGTTTTGAGTTAGGGTGGCCAGTCCCTTCTCAATCCTCAGAGTGGAGGCAATCAAGTAGCCAAGATGATCTTGCTTGCTCTTCAGAAGATACTGAGATGCTTCTTCAGTAGTTGGCATCCTTGCAGCCTTTTCAGCCTTTTGCTTCTCCTTCTTTGCTTGTGCGTGCACAGAAGATGGTTCATTTTCATCCATCACCACAGTGTTGTCCTCAAATTCTGGGTAGATAGGCAGGTGCTCCTTGTCCAGTAGATATGTGCCAGTGCCCATCTTGGAGTTAATCAGCTCCTAGATCTGTGGGGCATACCCACAACTCCTCTTTTGATCTGCAGCTGTCCTCTTGATAGTTTCAACTATTAGGCTCATGACTTTGAACTTCTGTGGGACATTAAAGATGTGAAGCAAGTTAATTGCGTGGCCTCTGATCATCTTGTGATCACCTGACTTTGGCAAGAGAGTGTGCATGAGGATCCAGTTGATAGTTGGCAAGCCTGACAGAAGGTAATGTACAGATCCAAACTTGTGTGTCTCAAGAGCAGCATCTGGGATCTCCTTGTACATGTGTGCCATGGTGTTACAATCCTTCTTCTTGTTGGCATAGACATCCAAGTCATCTTCACTCTCTTTTGGGGCATTGATCAATTTCTCCCATTCAGCAACTGTTGACTGGTACCTCGTACCTTCAGACATCCAGACAATCCTTCCATCTGGGTAGAAGTGAGCTGTGGAGTAGAACTGCATGATGAGCTCATCATTCCATTTTGTGAGCTTCTGAGCCACAAAATCATCAACTCCACACGCCTTGAAGCTGTCATATACACCTGGATAGTGTTCATCATTCTCCCTGATGTACTCCCAGTCGACCCATCTCATGTCACACACTATGGGCTTCTTGTCAAGCAAGATGGTCTCATAGAAGTCCCATTGTTCCTTTGTATGGAACCTGTAGTCTGCAACAGTTCTCCTTCTGGTGGCATATGGATCTGACTCTCTCCATAGCCTCAATCCTGAGTCCTTCCTTATCTTCATGTTTTCAGCTACTGGATGAGCATCATTGTGATCTAGAATTTTTGGCTTCAACTTCCTCAAGACATGTGACTCATCATCTTCTTCTTCCATTTCAGCTTCAGGCACTGGGGCCTTGTTCTTCTTCTTAGCAGGGATGTTCCTGGTGCTCCTCTTTGGTTTTGGCTTTGGAGCTGGAGCAGCAGCCTTAGGAGCGGTCTTAGGCTTAGATGGAACAGCCCCTGCCCTGATGGCATCACCCATAAGCTTTTGAGCTTTGGGTGCTGGTGCAGCATCGTCTTCCTCTTCCTCTTCAGAATCTCTCATGATTGAGGATCTCCCAAGCACTCTAGCAGTGGTCTTCTTGACCCTCTCTTTCCTCTTATTATCTGCCACAACCTGCTCTTTGGGTGCAGATCCCAAAGTCTCTTGAGTAGAAGCTCTGGCCTTAGACATTGGAGCTCTCTTGGCAGGAACCTTTTGCTTCATGCCTGGCTTCGTGGCAGCAGCTATGCCATATTCCTTCTTCAGGACTTTCCTCTTTGAGGTGGCTTCTTCTTCCTCAGCCACATAGTCCTCATCCTCTGACTTTGAGGTTCTTTTCTTGCTGGCCCTGGTGGCAGCCTTTGGCAGATTGCTTGGTGTGCTCCTGCTGTCATCATCTGAGCTTCTCGAGGGACTAGTGCCCTCACTCAAGTGAACCTGCTCCTCTGACTTGTTCTGGCTGTCACTCTGATCAGACATATTGCAAACACTGACAGCAGACCCTGTGAATAGATTATAGATGAGGTAGAGTGGATGAGCATCACAAAATGTAGAGGTTTTTGCAAAAGAATGAGTCAAAAACTTAGTTTTAGTTTTCCACAGAAAGCATTTCAGATCAACCGATTTGTAAACTCGGTGATACCGAAGCAGCTGTTGGAACCTAAACTAGTGAACTCGGTCAGACCGAGTCACAGTTCGGTGGCACCGAGACTGCTAGGGTTTCACAAAGTCCTGAACTCGGTCACATCGATTTGCAATTCTCGGTCAGACCGAGAATCACATGTGCAATGGCCTAAGATGAATCGGTGGTACCGAGTTCCACAACTCGGTGGGTCTGAGATGGTTTTGGCGGAAACCTAACCCTAAATTTTCAATTCATGACTAAACTACGGAGTGTTTTCGATGGATAGAATGATCTCAATCGTGGCAAGATTCATGGCGAACACAATGTGCTAGGAATCAGATAAGGATAGCACAGTGATCGAGTTCATACCCTAGTTCGGCGATGAACTCGCTACGACGGAAAGGGCGGGGATGATTCCCATTGACGGCGGCGGAGACCAGTGGCAGGAGGCGGCTGGCGACGAGGAGGACGATCCGGAGACCCAGGAGGCAGAGCGGGCTAAGCGCGGGCGAAAGAGTTCGGAGAAAATTTCCAAAATTTTGCCTGTGGGTATATATAGCCCGACCCTGTCGGTGTGACCGAGTGGAACAACTCAGTGGCACCGAGATGCATAACTGCAAGCAGTTATTGCAACTTGGTGTGACCGAAAAGTTCAAATCAGTTGCACCGAGATTGAAAACCTAGATCGACTTAGTGATCTCGGTATGACCGAAATGGGTGAATCGGTTAGACCAAAACACACAAGAAGTTTTTGAAGTTTAAGTCTATGACGAATCGGGGACTCCGAGTGCTCCTCACACAGAGTGGTTTGAATCTGACTTGATCAAATTTTGTGATGTAGCATGAATAGAGTTTGAGACGAGAAAAGCATAGATAGCTAGAGAAGGTTCTTAGGCATTCTTGTCCATCCAATTGGCCAAAAGAAAAGGAAACCAAACAATCAAAACAACAAGTGGATGTCCTCAAATGAGTAAATTATGCAACCAACATGCTCACACAATAAAATGACAAATGAAATATGTGACAAAGCATGCACAAACAATTCTAGCATCTATCAAGCAATTGGCGATGACTAGGTCATCTATATATGAGTATATTGACTTAGGAGTCAAATGAGAACATTTGATCATAGGTCATACTCATCGTTTAAGCACAAGTGGGGTTACCACTTTTACATAAAGCGTTGTTGTGTTCACACCATTAGAGTTGCTTTAACTCAATTGTTAGAGTAAAGCTCCCCCTAGATGTGAGATCCCCCCTAAGAGGGATGAATTAACCTTGGGTTTTGTCGATGATGACTTCATGTAGATGTTGAAGATGTGGATGCTCAATGTTGATGTAGATCATTTGGAGCTATCCTTTGGAGTGAGTTGCACTTTCAATACCTACACGGGTTAGTCCCACAAGGAACAAACAAGGATATCCATAGAAATAGAGTGATGCACACACAAGATGATGTCTATGAAAGCTTTAGGTTACCTTGTCCCTTGTCTTACCAAAAAGAGGGTTTGTGACTCCTTGAACTGGTGCAAGATGTGGAAGTTTATTGCACTCGTTCTTGCCAAAATGATACGAGTGAAATATGTTGGCGGAGTCACCCTCAAGAACTCTCTAGTTCTTCTTCTTCGGGATCCACACCATCTTGATGGGAATCCTCGGAGTTGTAGTTGTACTTGATGAAGTGGAACTTGATGTAGTCTTGGGAACCCACTTGACCAAGGCCTTAGGAGCTTCTTCAAATGCATCAATTTCCTCTTGAAGCTTGTCCTTGCCTTTTTGCTTGTGGTCTTGTGGTGGAAGATCATCTTGAGCTTGTGTCCCTTTGAAAGAAGTAGGATCATACTTCTCTTGTTGAGGAACAAACTTCGTCTTGGGGTATTGATATTCTTCCCACTCAACTCCATTGGCATTAAACTTTCGTTCAAAACCAATACCTTGATTCTTTCGGTGCCTTCCTTGCTTGCGTACAATTTCCTCGAATTGCTTACTCCCTGCAAGGCTCTTGTAAACACCTTTCTCTATAATTCCCTTCAAAGCTATTTTCTTGCTCAAGTGTAACTTGGCTAAGAGAATCATTAGTGGAATCAAGAGAACTACTAGAAGCAACAACATTGGATTTAGCATGATTATTGTTACTACTAGAAGAAGAATCCTTCTTGTTCTTGTTACTAGACTTGACTTGAGGCATGTAAGTGGATAAGAGTAAACGCTTGGCAATGTAAGAAGAACTTTTCTTGCGAAGATCATCATTGATTGCCTTTAAGAACTCATGCTCTTACTCAAGATTGAGCTTCTCAAAACGTAATTTCTCATGAGTCCTTAAAAGTTCTCGATGATCTCCTAAGATAGTTTCATGAGCTAACTTAAGAGTGTTTAGTTCTTTAGTTAGAGACTCAATCTTCTCATTATCATTGTCATTCGTTTCATCTTGATTAGCATGATTAATTGACGTTTCATCATAGTATTCATCACTATAGTTGTCAACAAGTAAATCATCATCACCTAACAAGTCATCTTCATCACTATTGAAATCAACATACTCGGGGTGTGATACCTTTGGACCTTTAGCCATGAAGCATCTTCCAATTCCTTCATTTGGTGAATCAAATATGTCGTAGGAGTTGGTTGACACAAGTGCTAGACTGGCAACACCTTCATCTTGAGTATATTCGGAGTCGGAGTGATAGCTTCTCTCGGAGTCATTGTCGGAGTCGGAGCCGGATACCATTCACCAACATGAGCTTGATGTCTTCGTTTTGTGTAGCTCCTTGATGACTTGTCCTTCCTTTCCGAATCCTTGCTTCTCCGAGAGGGTCTTCGTTCATATCGATCATCCCTACTCCTTCTCTCCCTTGATGGTGATTCTTCTCTTCTACTTCTTCTTTTGGGAGAATCTTCTCTTCTCTTGTGGGGAGCCATACACTCATTGGAGTAGTGTCCGGGTCTTCCACAATTGTAGCAGTTTCGCTCTCGACTAGAAGATCTTTTGTCATTGTAGGACCTTGACTTGGAACTTCTCGCTTTGCTTCTATTCCTGTAGAATTTGTTGAAGTTCTTCACCATTAGGCTCAATTCTTCATTGAAGGTTTGTTTCTCACTTGATGATGTGGGGGCTTCACATGAGGCTTTGTATGCACCACTTGACTTGTTATGGAGCTCCTCCTTATCCTTGAGTGACATCTCATGAGCAACAATTCTTCCAATGACTTCCTTTGGCTTGAGATTTTGTAATTCGGCATCATTTGGATTAATGTGCATATGGTATCGTATTTTCCATCCAAGGCTCTTAGGATCTTCTTGATGATGAATTTTTCGGTCATCTCTTCACTTCCTAAGCCGGCAATCTCATTTGTGATAAGAGCAAGTGAGGGGGTCCTGGATTAGGGGGTGTCCGGATAGCTGGACTATAACCTTTGGCCGGACTCTCGGACTATGAAGATACAAGATTGAAGACTTCGTCCCGTGTCCGGATGGGACTTTCCTTGGCGTGGAAGGCAAGCTTGGCAATACAGATATGTAGATCTCCTCCCATTGTAACCGAATCTATGTAACCCTAGCCCTCTCCGGTGTCTATATAAACCGGAGGGTTTTAGTCCATAGGACAAACAACAATCATACCATAGGCTAGCTTCTAGGGTTTAGCCTCTTTGATCTCGTGGTAGATCTACTCTTGTACTACCCATATCATCAATATTAATCAAGCAGGAGTAGGGTTTTACCTCCATCGAGAGGGCCCGAACCTGGGTAAAAACATTGTGTCCCTTGTCTCCTGTTACCATCCGCCTAGACGCACAGTTCGGGACCCCCTACCCGAGATCCGCCGGTTTTGACACCGACATTGGTGCTTTCATTGAGAGTTCATCTATGTCATCGCCATTAGGCTTGATGGCTCCTACTATCATCGATAGCGATGCAGTCCAGGGTGAGACTTTTCTCCCCGGACAGATCTTCGTGTTCGGCGGCTTTGCACTGCGGGCCAATTCGCTTGGCCATCTGGAGCAGATTGAAAGTTACGCCCCTGGCCACCAGGTCAGGTTTGGAAGATTAAACTACACGGCTGATATCCGTGGAGATTTGATCTTCGACGGATTCGAGCCTCTGCCTTGTGCGCCACGCGGTCACGATGAGTATGACTTAGCTCTCCCATCGGACAGTGTTAAGGAGATCGCACCGTCAGCCGCTCCGACCTTCAATTCGGAGCCAGTTGCGCCTTTCGCGGACGGGTGGATGGACCCCGCCACGGAGGCCTTACCCTCAGCGGCGATCAAGCCGAACATCGACCTTACCTTGCACGAGAGCCGTGTTGTTAAACTGCCGGATCCTTCTCCGGCCACGGACTCCGAACCGCCTGCGCCCGTTCCTATCGAATCTGATTGGGCGCCGATCATGGAATTTACCTCCGTGGATATTTTTCAGCACTCGCCCTTTGGTGACATAATGAACTCGTTAAGGTCTCTCTCCTTATCAGGAGGATCCTGTCCGAACTATGTCCGGCAGGACTGGGATGCGGATGACGAAGAAATTCGCGACCCACCCACCACCCACTTAGTAGCCACTATCGATGACTTAACCAACATGCTCGACTTCGACTCCGAAGACATCGACAGTATGGACGACGATGAGAGAGAAAAAGAGGAACCACTGCCCATAGGGCACTGGACGTCCACCTCATCACATGACGTATACATGGTGGACACACCAAAGGAAAACGACGACGAGGAACGGAAGGACGCAACGAAGGGCTGTCCCCTCGAGAAGCAGTCAAAGCGGCGGTGTAAGCACCGCCCCAAATCCTGCCTTGACAGAAATAATGATCATATAGACCCAGCGTTAGAGCAGGGCAAACCACTGCCGGACCACGGCAACGCGGAGAATCAAACCGAACAGACCAACTCTGTCAAGGATAATAGTCTGGAGGACATAACACCGGACAGACGCCCGGAGCAACAAAATGACAATCAAAGGCTTGTTGCCACCACAAGGAGTCTAAAAAGGCAGAAGCAAAGGCTCAAGGCGGCACAAGACACACTCCAAATCAGATGGAGTAAAGTACTCAACACAGCAGCAAAGTATGGCGGTAATCGCCTCACCAAGAGCTACCCGAAGCGGAAGTTGCTACCTGAATTCAATGAGGAGGCCTTAGATCCCCCGCAACCAAAAATTAAAACGGCCACCCGGCCAGATAGACGACCTCATGGACAACATGGAGCGGCAAGCAACGCTGCACAGAATCCAATACGCGATCCACACAAGTGCTCGCATCAAAAGGACGGAGCAACTAGATCCATCTATGGACCGTGCAAGCGCACTCCAGCACACGATGCAACACACCAAACATCCGAACACCACGGCACGCCCAGATACAGGGGCGCCGCACACCCCCTATGTTTCACCGATGAGGTGCTGGACCATGAATTTCCAGAGGGATTCAAACTCGTAAACATAGAGGCATACAACGGAACAACAGACCCTGGGGTCTGGATTAAGGACTATATCCTCCACATCCATATGGCTCGAGGAGACGATCTCCATGCCATTAAATACTTACCCCTCAAACTCAAAGGGCCAGCTCGGCACTGTCTTAAAAGCCTCCCCGAAAACTCCATTGGAAGCTGGGAAGAGCTCGAAGACGCTTTTCGAGCAAATTTTCAAGGGACTTATGTCCGACCTCCGGACACGGACGATTTGAGTCATATAACTCAACAGCCCGGAGAGTCAGCCCGAAAGCTTTGGAACAGGTTTCTTACTAAAAAGAACCAAATAGTCGACTGTCCGGACGCCGAAGCCTTGGCAGCTTTTAAGCATAGCGTCCGTGACGAATGGCTTGCCAGACACCTCGGCCAAGAAAAGCCGAGAACAATGGCAGCATTAACAAGCCTCATGACCCGCTTTTGCGTGGGTGAGGACAGCTGGCTAGCCAGATGCAGCACCAGCGACCCAGTACATCCGAAGCTAGCGATGGAAATGGGAAATCATGGCGCAACAACAATAACAAATGCCGGAATAAAGAAGACAACACAAAGAGCACGACAATAAACGCCGGATTCAAAATCTCTCGGCCAAGTTAGCAAAAGCCGCCCTCTAAAGGCGCCAGAGACAAACTGTCCAGCCTAAACAAAATTTTGGACCAGGTATGTCAGATCCATAGCACCCCTGGTAAACCCGCTAATCATACCCACAGAGAATGTTGGGTCTTCAAGCAGTCCGGCAAGCTCAACGCCGTACACAAAGGGGAGGATACACCAAGCGAAGACGAGGATGAGCCTCTCAAGCAATACACTGGGAACAAAAGAAGTTTCCACCAGAAGTCAAAACAGTCAACGTGTTACACGTGATCAAGGGAAGCAAAGCGGCACTCCCAGAGAGACATGCCCAAGGGCCCATCACAGTGAAGTCCTACCACTGGTCGTCTCAAATTATCACTTTCGACCATCGTGATTACTCAGCAAGTATCCGGTGTGCAGGATGGGCTGCCCTGGTATTAGACCCAATAATTAACGGATACCACTTTACACGAGTCCTGATGGACGGTGGCAACAGTTTAAACCTGATATACCAGGATACAATCCACGAAATGGGGATAGACCCAACGAAAATCCGCCATAGCAACACTACCTTTAAAGGAGTAACACCAGGCCCAGGGGCTCACTGCACGGGCTCCCTACTATTAAAAGTTATATTCAGCTTCCTCGATAACTTCCGTAGCGAACATTTAACCTTCCACATTGCTCCGTTCCAAAGTGGTTATCAAGCACTACTTGGATGCGAAGCTTTTGCTCGCTTTAATGCAATACCGCATTACGCTTCCCTCACGCTCAAGATGCCCGGTCCACATGGCATCATTACAGTGAACGGAAATATTGAGCGATCTTTGCGCACCGAAAAGAATGCGATTGCCTTAGCAGCCGCACACTAAAAACGGCCTCACCAACTAAAGCATTCGATAGGTCATCAAGACCACAGACACGGTTAGACGAGTCCAGCGCAACTATATGTAATTCATACCGGATTGAGGGCCACACCCCTATTACAAATACAAGGGGCTCAACGCGCGCAGACAAGCGGCAATTTTTTACTCATTTTTAATTATACATGGTTTCTTTAAAACACCACCTTTTTGCACGATAACTTTTTCACCTAAGTTCCTCTCTTTTACAGATGACCATCGTGCTACACCCGTCCAGGATACGGCACAATGGAGACACAGGCGCAGACATGCAGCAGGGACCCGCTCCAAGGATTCTTTTTAGATTAAGACACTGCGTAAACCTTTTTTACTGTCTCTTGTTGATACACATCCCTCGAATTATCATCACAATTAAGAAGGATGCTGACGTCTTGGCATGTGGCCACGTCAGAATAATGCACGTACCTGGACACAAGGGGCTTCTTACAAAGGGCACTATTTAGGCCCGGTTTATACCATAAAGACCGAATACCTTAGGGAGTGTTCGACGTCGCGAGTTTGGCCTTATATGCATCAGCTCCGAATCATTGTCTTTGGTCAAATGTTGGGTTTGCCCGGATCCTGTGTTTTGGTGCCTTACGTTCCGCTTTATCGGCTAAGGCAGCACCAGGAGAACTACTATGATTGTGCCCTGGTTCATCCGGACGAGCACCTCAGTATAGAAAGCCGAAAACTGACTGTCATGATATAGCGTGAGACTGGTCAACCACTCGATGACCTATCGGAATGTTAGAATTCCTCCCCCTTAACGAAGGGTCGTTTTCCGGCCAGGCATGTACGCACCCCGAGATCGAGAGAGTGCGGAGCCACCAGGGGCTATCTAGTAGCCCAAGTATCAAACTCCTATGGTTAAGTGAAAGTGTTAAAGCTTATAGTCCGGTTGCCTCGTTCGCTGCGCTATCACCTCCTTAATAGGACCAAGACGTTGGGTTAAGTGTGAACATGCGTTTTTTGCGAGCACCTCCGCATTATATGCGTGAGGGTTGAAGCCGACGACTGCAATCCTTCAGGTTATATACATATATACATAAACGGTCGCACAGGAGACATCATATTACTTTCCGGCAAAAGTATAAATACAGCCTTACTATATTTCATAAAAACATTGTGTTTACAATGGCAATACATGTCACTCAAACATAATATTCTTCGAGCACTGGGACTCTATCAAACGAGCACCCTCAAGAACCTCTTCAAAATAGTGCTCGGCAGCTACTCGGCCTATGGCTGAACCTTGCGCCGCAATAGTGGTAGCATCCATCTCCGCCCAGTATGCCTTGACACGGGCAAAGGCCATCCGCGAGCCTTCTATGCACGCCGACCTCTTCATCGCGTTGATGCGCGGCACGCACCAAGGAACTGTTGCACTAAGCTGAAATAGATGTTCGGCTTCGGCTTCTCCGGCCACAAATGATCTACAACGGACCTCATGGCGAGTGCGGACAACCTATTAAGTTCGGCCCATTCGGCTAGATGATCAGTCAAGGGAAGAGGACGCTCTGGAACGTTAAATTGCGACCAGAACAGCTTGTCTACTTCACGATCTGACTAATCTCGAAAGTATTCGACTGCATCGACAGCACTTACCGCCAAGTCCATATATGCGTCTGCCGAACTCCACAACCGATCCAGAGGGGCATACCGCGGATCTCCGAACTTCCTCTGCAGCAGAAAGGGCTTCCCTGCCGCAATATCCCTGGCTTCCCACAACTCCTCCTTCTTCACCCTCATAGCAGAGCGACTGTCTTTGGTCGCCATCGTGGCCTTCTTAAGGTCCGCTGCCTTCACTCGGTTCTCTTCTTCAAGGAACTGGCAACGGTCGGCAGTGCCTTTTAATTCTACGGCCATCTTGGACATCTTTTCTTTGCTTTCGCAATGGGCGGCCTTCTCGGCTCTTAACTCTTCGCCCGCCTTCAAAGCAGCCGCATTACTAACCCTCGCTTGTTCCTTGGCTCGGGCGAGTTCCGCCTGAAGGGTCTCCACGGTGGCAGCTCCGTCTGCAGTCACAACATATTAAAGATACTGGCATCATGCTGCTCTTATTATGTGACATTCACCAGAAAACATTACTTACCCTGTGATTCGTCAAGCCGCTTGTTAACAAGCTCAATGCCGGCGTCTGCCGCATCCAGTTACCGCTTTAATTTGGCAAACTCACTAGTCCGGCTAGCCACCGGAGCTTCCACCACCTGCACATAAAGGCAGTCTGGTTATTTCTTGGGACTATGATCCTCTGTTCGCTGCCGTTCTTGACGACAACCAGAGTCTCAGGGGCTACTATCTACACAGGGCACACCTAACATGTGCGGTACTATCAAATATCATTTCACGTACCTCAAAGCCTGTCAGTAGACTCATAAAGGCTTCATGTAATCCGCTTTCGGCGGACGAAATGCTTTCCATCACCGTACCCATTAGCGTACGGTGTTCTTCTGAGATGGCCGCTCGCTCCAATAGCTCCCTCAGAATGTCCGACCGCATACCAGACGGTGCCGGACTCTTTTGTTTGCTCTCTTTGAGAGCCGGACGTTGGGGACTTCGGGTGACTATGGGATTATCTTCTGGCCTCACCGGATCCGGAGAGGCCCTCCGTGACGACACTTCGGGGTCGCTCGCTTCTTGAGCGGAGGAGTCCGGGGAAGGCGTTTCGCTCTCCATCATCTCCGGAAGAAGATCCCCCAAAGACAAGCTCAGCTGAGAAGGGCTAAGACCCGAACTGCATGATATATGCGGCGGTTATTCTCCTCAGAGGAAAGGTAGTATACCTTCACTATTAAAGTATTTTTTGAATCACTTACGACTCGTTGGAGGGCTGATCCTCCCACGGACTTTGTGCGGCAAGAGCACCCCTCGAGGCAGGACCCTCTGTTGGAGACTTCTTCTCTCGTTTGGAGGCCTCGGCTTCCAGATCCTCAGAAGCAGTCCTCTTCCTCCCCCGGTTATCCTCCTTTATGGAGGCGCTCATTCCCTCGGTTGGAACTGGCAGCGATGGGGGCCCGCTTTCGCCCATATTATTCCCCCATGTATCTTCCTTCGAGGGCTCCGGGTAAGGTGTGAGCTCGAGCATCTTTTCCAGCACCGGATTTTCTAAACCCTCAGGGAGGGGGGCCGAACACCGAATCATCTTCGCTTTTGTTAGCCAGTCCTGGTCAAAGAGCGATTCCTCAGAGATGACATCATGATGAATAAAAGATGCTGTGTTCGGCTAGAGGATTACTTACTTGTTTGGCGGCGCGGTTACTGCTCAGGCCCACGTCCTCGGTAGTATCCGGACACTCTATTTGAGGTCTGAAGAATGACTTGTACATTTCCTCGTGCGTCAGGCCGGGAAAACTTTGAATAGCATGCGGTCCTTCTGGGTTGAACTCCCATAAGCAAAGGGGCCGACGTTTGCAGGGCTGGACTCGATGAACCAGCATAACTTGCACTACCACAACCAAATTAAAATCTCCCTCGGAGAGATCTTGAATGCGGCTTTACATTATAGGCACGTCCTTGGCTGGACCCCAGCTCAGTCCTCTGCTAATCCATGACATCAGTTGTGGTGGGGGGCCCGAGCGGAAAGAAGGGGCAGCCGCCCACTTGGCACTTCTAGGAGCCATGATGTAAAACCACTCCCGTTGCCATAATCCGGACACCTCTGGAAAGGAACCTTTCGGCCACGGAGCTCCTGCCATCTTGCTTATTGATGCACCTCCGCACGCTGCATGTTGCCCCTCGATCATCTTCGGCTTCACTTCAAAGGTCTTGAGCCACAGGCCGAAGTGAGGGGTAATGCGGAGGAAGGCCTCACACACGACAATAAATGTCGAGATGTGGAGAAAGGAGTCCGGAGCTAGATCGTGGAAATCTAGCCTGTAATAGAACATCAAACCCTTGACAAAGGGATCCAGAGTGAGGCCTAGGCCTCGGAGGAAGTGGGAGACGAACACGACATTCTCGTTGGGTTCGGGAGTGGGGATGACCTGCCCTCAAGCATGCAGCCGATGCGAAACCTCGGCGGTTAGGTATCTGGCCTCCCTCAACTTCTTGATATCCTCTTCCGTGACGGAGGAGGGCATCCATCGGCCTTGAAGGCTGGATCCGGACATGATTGAAGATCTGGAGCACCTGACCTGGGCTTTGGGTGTTAGAACTCGAGGCGGGGGAGGGGTTCGATTGAGCACGAGAGGGAAAAAACAAAAACCTTGTCCCTTTATAAAGAGGGTGAATATCAAGTGTCCTCACCATGGCCGTTTGGACTTACCTATAATCTAGGAGTCCTAGACACAGTTGGGTTACCCACGATCGTATTAATGAGAATCCCGTAATTGGGGGAACACGATCTCTGCTTTGACAAGACGTGCCAAGAAACCGCCTCGCGTTATGTGTGGAACTGGTTGAAGAAAAACGGTTCAAATAAAGGCTTGGCTGTGGCGTGATGATACGCTACGGAATACGTCGGCAGATTATATTTGTGTAAATATTATTCTCTCTACGACAGTATGTGGAACTTATTTTGCAGAGCCGGACACTATCCTTGTGTTCAAAATCTTCTATGAAGTATTCGGAGGAGGAACCCACCTTGCAATGGCGAAGACAATCTGCGCGCTGGACTCATCGTCATTGAAGCCTGGTTCAGGGGCTACTGAGGGAATCCTGGCTTAGGGGGTGTCCGGATTGCCGGACTATAACCTTTGGCCGGACTATCGGACTATGAAGATACAAGATTGAAGACTTCGTCTCGTGTCCGGATGGGACTTTCCTTGGCGTGGAAGGCAAGCTTGGCAATACGGATATGTAGATCTCCTCCCATTGTAACCGACTCTGTGTAACCCTAGCCCTCTCGGGTGTCTATATAAACCGGAGGGTTTTAGTCCATAGGACGAACAACAATCATACCATAGGCTAGCTTCTAGGGTTTAGCCTCTTTGATCTCGTGGTAGATCTACTCTTGTACTACCCATATCATCAATATTAATCAAGCAGGAGTAGGGTTTTACCTCCATCGAGAGGGCCCGAACCTGGGTAAAAACATTGTGTCCCTTGTCTCATGTTACCATCCGCCTAGACGCACAATTCGGGACCCCCTACCCGAGATCCGCCGATTTTGACAGCAAGCCTAGAGTACATTTCAGCGACACCTTCACCATCCTTCATTTTGAACTTGTCAAGTTGACTTTGAAGCACATCCAACTTGGATTCCTTGACAGAGTCGGTACCTTCGTGCATATCAATCAAAGTATCCCAAATTTCCTTTGCATTCTCAAGACGGCTGATTTTGTTGAATTCTTCGGGGCACAATCCGTTGAAGAGGATATCACAAGCTTGAGCGTTGTATTGTAGCATCTTCAACTCATCTGCGGTAGCTTCACGATTTGGTTCTCTCCCATCAAAGAATTCACCTTGCAAGCCAACACACACAATAGCCCAAACGGCGGGGTTATGTCCAAGAATATGCATTTTCATCTTATGCTTCCAACTAGAAAAAGTAGTGCCATAAAAGTAAGGACCTCTACGGTGATAATTTCCCTCGCTAGACGCCATACTCTCCTAGGTTGTGAAACCAAGGCTATGACCACCAAAAGCTATGGAAATCAAAGCAAATGGAGACCAAAGCTCTGATACCACTTTTAGGATCAAAAGTATGTCTAGAGGGGGGGGGTGATTAGACTACTTGACCAATTAAAAATCTATCCTTTTCCCAATTTTAGTCTTTGGCAGATTTTAGCTATCTTAGCACAAGCCAAGCAATCTTAACACAATTCAAGCAAGCATGCAAAGAGTCTATGAGCAGAGGAAAGTAAAGCATGCAACTTGCAAGAATGTAAAGGGAAGGGTTTGGAGAATTCAAACGCAATTGGAGACACGGATGTTTTGTCGTGGTTCCGATAGGTGGTGCTATCGTACATCCACGTTGATGGAGACTTCAACCCATGGAGGGTAACGGTTGCGCGAGTCCACGGAGGGCTCCACCCACGAAGGGTCCGCGAAGAAGCAACCTTGTCTATCCCATCATGGCCATCGCCCACGAAGGACTTGCCTCACTAGCGGTAGATCTTCACGAAGTAGGCGATCTCCTTGCCCTTACAAACTCCTTGGTTCAACTCCACAATCTTTGTCGGAGGCTCCCAAGTGACACCTAGCCAATCTAGGAGACACCACTCTCCAAGAAGTAACAAATGGTGTGTTGATGATGAACTCCTTGCTCTTGTGCTTCAAATGATAGTCTCCCCAACACTCAACTCTCTCTCTCACAGGATATGGATTTGGTGGAAAGAAGATTTGAGTGGAAAGCAACTTGGGAAGGCTAGAGATCAAGATTCATATGATAGGAATGGAATATCTTGGCCTCAACACATGAGTAGGTGGTTCTCTGTCAGAAAATGTGTATTGGAAGTGTAGGTATGTTCTGATGGCTCTCTTCACGAATGAAGAGTGGGTGGAGGGGTATATATAGCCTCCACACAAAAACTAACCGTTACACACAATTTGCCAATATCGGTGAGACCGAATTGAGAAACTCGGTCGGACCGATTTAGCAAACCTAGTGACCATTAGGATTTTCGGTGGGATTGAGATGCAACTCGGTAGGACCAATACGGTTAGGGTTAGGGCATAACGTAATCTCGGTGTGACCGATTACACAAACTTGGTGGGACCGATTTTGGTAATAAGCTAACCAGAGAGTTGGTCAGGTAATTCGGTGGGACCGATTTGCTCATTTTGGTGGGACCGAAATGTTACAAAAGGGAAACAGAGAGTTTACATTGCAATCTCGGTGGGACCGATCGCTCATCTTGGTAGGACCGAAACGTTATGAAGGGAAACAGAGAGATTACAACCCCATCTCGGTGTGACCGAGATCCCTATCGGTGAGACCAATTTGCCTAGGGTTTGTGGCAGTGGCTATGATATCTGAACTCGGTGGCGCCGGATAGAAGGAATCGGTGGGGCCGAGTTTGACTTTTGGTTTAGGTCATATGTGGATGTGGGAAGTTAGTTGAGGGTTTTGGAGCATATTACTAAGCACTATGAAGCAAGAACCTCATCAAGCAACACCTCATCCCTCCTTGATAGTATTGGCTTTTCCTATAGATTCAATGTGATCTTGGATCACTAAAATATAAAATGTAGAGTCTTGAGCTTTGAGCTTGAGCCAATCTTTTTGTCCTTAGTATTTTGAGGGGAAAACTTTGTTTTTGCCACTCTAGCTTTTGACCGCTTTGCTTATGCCACTCTAGAATTTGACATTTCACTTTTGCCACTCTTAGTTTTTTACAATACATCATAATTGCCATTCCATGGCAAAAGCAATAATTTTTGAGTGGCAATTGCGATACATTGTCAAAATCTAGAGTGGCAAAAGTGAAATGAAAAGTTATTACTTTTGCCACTTAATGGCATTTGTGATGTATTGCCAAAAACTAAGAGTGGCAAAAGTGATATGTCAAAATCAAGAGTGGCATAAGCAAAGTAGGCAAAAGCTAGAGTGGCAAAAACAAAGTTTTCCCTATTTTGAGGGGTCCACTTTCCTCATCCATGCCATGCCATTCATTGAGCTTTTCCTGAAATATTAATCTTGGAATAGCATTAGCTCAATGAGCTATATGTTGTTAGGAATTACCAAAACCACCTAGGGATAGTTGCACTTTCACTTGCACACACGCATGGCACTTAAAGCCTTTGGCTAAAGTGAAACTCGGGATTAAGTCCATCTTAGCTAGCCACTCATACAATCGAAATTTATGTGACAAAGACGTGAATGCCAAACCTCAGATTGGTTCACATTAGAATGAATTTGGTTCACAGCTTTATTATAGAAATCCTCCAGGGAAAGGCGGAACAAACCACCACAATCATATCCTTTTCAACAAATAGTCCATATCGAGATACGACTACTTTGTTAGACTCAAATACTAACTTAAACCCTTCTTTACATAGAAGGGAGCCACTAACAAGATTCTTCTTTATGGCGGGGACATGCTGCACGTTCTTCAGTTGCACGATCCTTCTCGAAGTAAACTTCAGATCTACCGTGCCAACACCATGAACAGAAGCATGCGAGCCATTCCCCATCAGGACGGAACAATCTCATGCGACCTGGTAAGAATAAAACAAAGACACACGAGCACACACATGAATATTGGCCCAGTGTCAACCCACCAACTGGTGGACTGACAAACTGAAAGTATGGTAAACAGGTTACCATACCCAGATGCCGCATCATTGTTTCTCAGAGTGACATTCATGGACTTGGAGTCATGTGCTAGCTTTGATACGTCTCCGTCGTATCTACTTTTCCAAACACTTTTGCCCTTGTTTTGGACTCTAACTTGCATGATTTGAATGGAACTAACCCGGACTGATGCTGTTTTCAGCAGAATTGCATGGTGTTATTTTTGTGCAGAAATAAAAGTTCTCGGAATGACCTAAAAATCAACGAAGATTATTTTTGAAATATATAAAAAATACTGGCGAAAAGATCCACGGCAGGGGGCCCACCCCTGTCCACGAGGGTGGGGGACGCGCCCCCTACCTCGTGGGCCCCCTGACACTCCACCGACGTCCATCTTGACTCCATATATTCACTTTCGGGGAGAAAAAATATCAAGAAGAAGGATTCATCGCGTTTTACGATACGGAGCCACAGCCAAGCCCTAAACTCTCTCGGGAGGGCTGATCTGCGTCCGTTCGGGGCTCCGGAGAGGGGAATCCATCGCCATCGCCATCATTAACCTTCCTCCATCACCAATTTCATGATGCTCACCGCCGTGCGTGAACAATTCCATCTTAGGCTTGCTGGACGGTGATGGGTTGGATGAGATTTATCATGTAATCGAGTTAGTTTTGTTAGGGTTTGATCCCTAGTATCCACCATGTTCTGAGATTGATGTTGCTATGACTTTGCCATGCTTAATGCTTGTCACTAGGGCCCGAGTGCCATGATTTCAGATCTGAACCTATTATGTTTTCATGAATATATGTGAGTTCGTGATCCTATCTTGCAAGTCTATAGTCACCTATTATGTGTTATGATCCGTTAACCCCTGAGTGACAATAATCGGGACACTTACCGGTGATGACCGTAGTTTGAGGAGTTCATGTATTCACTATGTGTTAATGCTTTGGTCTGGTACTCTATTAAAAGGAGTGCTCAATATCTCTTAGTTTCCAATAGGACCCCGCTGCCACGGGAGGGTAGGACAAAAGATGGCATGCAAGTTCTTTTCCATAAGCACGTATGACTATATTCGGAATACATGCCTACATTACATTGATGAAATGGAGCTAGTTCTGTGTCACCCTATGTTATAACTGTTGCATGATTGATCGCATCTGACATAATTATCCATCACTGATCCATTGCCTACGAGCTTTTCCTATATTGTTCTTCGCTTATTTACTTTTCCGTTGCTACTGTTACCATCATTATAAAACCAAAAATAATACTTTTCCTACGGTTACCACTATTATCATATTACTTTGCTACTAAATACCTTGCTGCAGATATTAAGTTTCCAGGTATGGTTGAATTGACAACTCAGCTACTAATACTTGAGAATATTCTTTGGCTCCCCTTGTGTCGAATCAATAAATTTGGGTTGAATACTCTACCCTCGAAAACGGTTGTGATCCCCTATACTTGTGGGTTATCAAGCTTCTTGTACTTGTTTGGGCACTTGTTTGCCCAATGTTCCTCTGAACCATAAGTAAAGCGGCCATCTCTCTTTTTGTCTTTCTTCTTACCCTTATTCTTAAAGGTAGTATTCTGCTGGACAGAGTTCTTTGCCTTGAACGTGTGGAAGTTCTTCTGCACCACATTAGCGCTAGAAGAACCCTCTGCCCCTTTCACGTGTGAGTCCTTTGCTCTCGAGTTCTGCTCAACACTAAGATGATCGATGACATCCTCGACAGAGAATTCACGTCTCAAGTGCGTGAGAGAAGTAGCAAAGTTCCTCCAACTAAGAGGGAGTTTGGCAATAATGCAACCCACGACAAACTTGTCTGGTAACTCACACTTCAGGAGCTCCAGCTCCTTAGCAATGCATTATATCTCATAGGCCTGGTCCAATACAGGACGGTTATCAACCATCCCGTAATCATGGAACTGCTCCATGGCATACAGCTCACTGCCAGCATAGTTTGCGCCGAATTTGACTTCGAGCGCATCCCACAAGTTTTTGGCAACCCGCATATGAATATATGCGTCAACCAGCTTGTCTCCAATCACACTTAGAACTGCTCCCAGAAAGATTGTGGTTGCCTCCCTAAACGCCTTCTCATGTTCAGGAGCAATCGTTTCTATGGGGGGGGGGGGTGCGCACAGCACCAACCCGGAACACGTTCATCGCTGTGAGCCACAAGGTGGTCCTAGTCTTCCAACGCTTAAAATGTGTCCCGGTAAACTTTTCCGGTTTTAGAGTAGCAGCAAAGCCTTGAATCGAAAAGTGCCTAAAATAAGGTTTTTGGATTGTTGGAAATATTAGCACTTTCCCGATTAGACTAATCCACGAGTAAACGATAAGCATGGCATAAAAGGTATGCATCTCATAGTGAGACCTAAACATACTAACACGTACAGAACATAGAAGCGAACCATCTATGAACAACACATATAAAGCTAGTACAAGTATGAGTAAATGAGGGATGAACATATCATACCCTCCGGTTGGCCAGGCCAACGCGGCGGCGGCGGCAGCTGCCTCGGCGTCGTCCGTGGCCTTGTTCTTGGCGGCTGCGTCGTCGGCCATGGTGTTGATGCAGGGGAAGTAGTGGAAGCATAGGCGGATGGAGTTGGGGACGGATCAGGAGCAGTCGCGTCGAGACGCTCCCCAAAAACCTTACTGCCATTATCCCGGGCAGGATCTCGAATGACAAGGTTCCGGAGGCACCTGCTCTCCCGACCAGCCGTGCACGCGGTCATCGGGATGGGGTCGCCGGAGACAACACAGAGTGAGTAATAGTAGATGACGGTTAGGTCACGCGAGAGGGAGTGAGTGAACCGAACTAGGTCACTCCACTGGCCAGAGCCTTCTTATATAGCCCGTCGGGTAGAAAGTCATGGGCCTGGGCGGAGGCCCACGACCAAGTCGACGCACTCTCGGGAAGGGAGTCGTCGTTCCCGGAGAAGGGTCGCACACCCGTGAACGGAGTCGACGAATCCCGAGAACGCAAGTCAGCCCACAGTCCAACGACTCGGACAGTGGCCCACCTATTAGCGACTTGTTAATTAATCCATGATTAATTAATTCATTCCTGAGCGGCAAAAATAAGGTTTGTCTCGTCTCATTCCCACAACCCACGGCGCGTGCGTGTCGTGGCGAGGTGGGTGGCATAGGAGGAGGAGCGCGCGCGTACCACTCCTCTTCCCAAGCTCCCAATGGCAAGTGGTAGAGCAGCCCTTATAAAAGGGGTCTCAACTTGATGTCTACTACGCAACCTTCTTCTTGTAGACGTTGTTGGGCCTCCAAGTGTAGAGGTTTGTAGGACAGTAGCAAATTTCCCTCAAGTGGATGACCTAAGGTTTATCAATCCGTGGGAGGCGTGGGTTGAAGATGGTCTCTCTCAAAGAACCCTGCAACCAAATAACAAAGAGTCTCTTGTGTCCCCAACACACCCAATACAATGGTAAATTGTATAGGTGCACTAGTTGGGCGAAGAGAAGGTGATACAAGTGTAATATGGATGGTAGATAATGGTTTTTGTAATATGAAAATATAAAAACAGCAAGGTAGCAAGTGGTAAAAGTGAGCACAAATGGTAATGCAATGCTAGGAAACAAGGCCTAGGGTTCATACTTTCACTAGTGCAAGTTCTCTCAACAATAATAACATAATTGGATCATATAACTATCCATCAACATGCAACAAAGAGTCACTCCAAAGTCACTAATAGCGGAAAACGAACGAAGAGATTATGGTAGGGTACGAAACCACCTCAAAGTTATTCTTTCCGATCAATCCGTTGGGCTATTCCTATAAGTGTCACAAACAGCCCTAGAGTTCGTAGTAAAATAACACCTTAAGACGCAAATCAACCAAAACCCTAATGTCACCTAGATACTAAAATGTCACCTCAAGTATTTGTGGGTATGATTATACGATATGCATCACACAATCTCAGATTCATCTATTCAACCAACACAAAGAACTTCAAAGAGTGCCCCAAAGTTTCTACCGGAGAGTCAAGACGAAAACGTGTGCCAACCCCTATGCATAAGTTCACGAGGTCACGGAAATCACAAGTTGATCACCAAAACATACATCAAGTGGATCATGTGATATCCCATTGTCACCACAGATAAGCACATGCAAGACATACATCAAGTGTTCTCAAATCCTTAAAGACTCAATCCGATAAGATAACTTCAAAGGGAAAACTCAATTCATCACAAGAGAGTAGAGGGGGAGAAACATCATAAGATCCAACTATAGTAGCAAAGCTCGCGATACATCAAGATCGTGCCAACTCAAGAACACGAGAGAGAGAGAGAGAGAGAGAGAGAGAGAGAGAGAGATCAAACACATAGCTACCGGTACATACCCTCAGCCCCGAGGGAGAACTACTCCCTCCTCGTCATGGAGAGCACCGGGATGATGAAGATAGCCACCGGAGAGGGATTTCCCCCGCCGGCAGGGTGCCGGAACGGGTCTAGATTGGTTTTCGATGGCTACGGAGGCTTCTGGCGGCGTAACTCCCGATCTATTCTGCTCCCCAATGTTTTTAGGGTATATGGACATATATAGGTGAAGAAGTTGATCAGGGGAGCCACGAGGGGCCCATGAGGGTGGGGGCGCGCCCATGGGGGTAGGGCGCACCTCCCTGCCTCGTGGCTTCCTCGAAGCTTCCCTGACGTCTACTCCAAGTCTCCTGGATTGCTTCCATTCCAAAAATAACTCTCCCGAAGGTTTCATTCCGTTTGTACTTCGTTTGATATTCCTTTTCTTCGAAACACTGAAATAGGCAAGAAAGCAACAATTTGGGTTGGGCCTCCGGTTAATAGGTTAGTCTCAAAAATAATATAAAAGTGTTTAGTAAAGCCCATAAACATCCAAAATAGATAAAATAATAGCATGAATACTTCATAAATTATAGATACGTTGGAGACATATTAGCATCCCCAAGCTTAATTCCTGCTTGTCCTCGAGTAGGTAAATGATAAAAGAAAGAATTTATGAAGTGTGAATGCTAGCAGGTGCACAAGTTTGATAAATGGTAATTTCAATCACCTTTTTAGCATCATTATATATCATAACAGTAGCTCAACTCATAGGACTTCTCATGATCAAGTAACAAGCTATTCACATGTTAAAGTATAGATCATAAACTTTCTTGAAAACTAACAAACCGTGTTATTAGTCATCAGACAATTACAATTCATCTTATTTTCAGGAAGGGTCTATGTCAGAGCTTTGATTCAGCAAACTTCACATACTCAACTATCATTTAGTCTTTCACAATTGCTAACACTCATGTGATATTTATGGGTTCAAAGTTTTAATCAGACACAGAGAAAGATAGGGGCTTATAGATTCGCCTCCCAACCTTTTACCTCAAGGGTAATGTCAACAATAATAGTTCATGATGACTTACATCCAATTGGATATATATATATATATATATATATATATATATATATATATATATATATATATATATATATATCAGGATCTTTCCAACACAATGTGCTTGCCAAAGGATAAAATGTAAAAAGGAAAGGTGAAGATCACCAAGACTCTTGAATAAGGTATAAGACAAGAATAAAAGATAGGCCCTTCGCAGAGGGAAGCAGAGGTTGTCATGCGCTTTTATAGTTGGATGCACAAAATCTTAATGCGAAAGAACGTCAATTTATATTGCCACTTGTGATAGGGACCTTTATTATGCATTCCGTCACTTTTATTGCTTCCACATCACAATATCGTATAAAGCTTATTTTCTCCACACTAATAGATCATACATATTTAGAGAGCAATTTTTATTGCATGCACCAATGACAACTTACTTGAAGGATCTTACTCAATCCATAGGTAGGTATGATGGACTCTCCTGGCAATACTGGTTTAAGGGATGTTTGGAAGCACAAGTAGTATCTCTACTTGGTGCAAAGAATTTGGCTAGCATGAGGGGGAAAGGCAAGCTCAGCATGTTGAATGATCCATCACAATATACTTTATTTCAGATATAAGAAAACATAACCCATTACGTTGTCTTCCTTGTACAACATCAACCTTTAACATGTCATATTTTAATGAGTGCTCACAACTACAAAATATGTCCAAGATAGTATATTTATATGTGAAATCTCTCTTCCCTCAATATTCTTTCATGAATTGTTCAAGTGACCAATACAATGTTGGCTAACCTTCAATAAATTTACCACCTCTACTTCTTATATGTGAAGTCATTACTCCCCATGGTATAAGCATATGAAACATATAAAATTTCAGATTTATTATATTCAATTCATTCAACCATTTACTCATAGGATATATGTGAGGCATGTGAATGAATAACAAACTACTCCGAAAGATATAAGTGAAGATCAATGAGTAGTTAAATAATTATTTACCTATCTGAAGACTCCCCCATTTAATAATTTCAGATCTTGATATTTTATTCAAATAACAAGAAAAACAAAATAAAATGACATTCTAAGAATAGCAAACATCACGTGAAGAAGCAAAAACTTAGGATCAACCGATACTAACCGATAGTTGTCGAAGAAGAAAGGTGGGATGCCAACCGGGGCATCCCCAAGCTTAGACACTTCTTGAAATATTATCTTGGGATGCCTTGGGCATCCCCAAGCTTGAGATTTTGTGTCTTCTTAATTCCTCTCATATCACGATCTCCCTAAATCTCAAAAGCTTCATCCACACAAAACTCAACAAGGACTCGTGAGATAAGTTAGTATAAACTAATGCAAAAACCTTATCATACTCTACTGTAGCAAATCACTAAAATTATTATTCAACATTGCATACTAAATGCCTCTGCATATTTAATAGTCCTATCCTCAAATAGGATCATTAAACGAGCAAACATATGCAAACAATGCAAACATAACAGCAATCTGCCTAAACAGGACAGTCTGTGAAGAATGCAGCAAGATCAATACTTCCCTAGCTACAAAAATTATTAAAGAAAATTCCTACTGTAGTAAATTTATCAGATCTTATTATGCAAAATGTTTCAACATTTTATCACATTCTGACTTTTCTTGGGAATTTTTGCAACAGTGGTAAACTTTCTGTTTTCAAACAGCAACATGTAGACTTGTAAAATAGGCATAGTAAAGGCCATCAATGCCACTTTTATTGAAATAAAAGATGAAAAACATTGTTATAAATAACAGCAAGCAAATACTAACAAAATAAATTGACGCTCCAAGCAAAACACATATCATGTGGTGAATAAAAATATAGCTCCAAGTAAAGTTACCGATGAACGAAGACGAAAGAGGGGATGCCTTCTGGGGCATCCCCAAGCTTAGGCTCTTGGTTGTCCTTGAATATTACCTTGGGGTGCCTTGGGCATCCCCAAGCTTAGGCTCTTGCCACTCCTTATTCCATAGTCCATCGAATCTTTACCAAAAACTTGAAAACTTCACAACACAAAACTTGACAGAAAACTCATGAGCTCCGTTAGTAAAAGAAAGCAAACCACCACTTCAAGGTACTGTAATGAACTCATTCTTTATTTATATTGGTGTTAAACCTACTGTATTGCAATTTTTCTATGGTTCATAAACTCTATTACTAGCCATAGATTCATCAATATAAGCAAACAACACACGAAAAACAGAATCTGTCAAAAACAGAACAGTCTGTAGTAATCTGTAGGTTTCGAATACTTATGGAACCCCAAAAATTCTAAAATAAATTTATGGACGTGAGAAATTTATCTATTAATCATCTGCAAAAAGAATTAACTAAATATCACTCTCTATTAAAAATGGCAGCTAATCTCGTGAGCGCTAAAGTTTCTGTTTTTTACAGCAAGATCGCAAAGACTTCACCTGTCGTGGAATTGTCACGGCAGGTGTCCTAGTGTGAGGACTTAGTCATGAGGGCAACACATCTTTGTAATAGCTTGAGAGGGGTTGAGCGGAATCAAGAGATGCAACACAAGACAAGGATTTAGACAGCTTCGGGCCTCGGGAAACATCATCCGGTAATAGCCCTACATGCTGTTTGCGGCTAGATCTCATTATACTCATGAGAGAGTCGCCGCATAAGCCGGCTCCCCTTTATGTCTAGCCCTAGAGATTGTTTCTTCTCTCTTGTCCCTCTTTGGGGGGCCCTGGCCCTCCTTATATAAGTTGAAGGGACGGGTTACATGACTAGTCCTAGTAGGATTAGGATTACTCTATTACAAGTGGAGTCCTAGTCTTGCTTCCTTTATAAGGGAATATTCCTTTATACTTTCTCTTAAGCCAGCCCACCATAACATGAACCGGCCGTTTGGGCCTTGGGCCTTGTCGTCCATCTACCCGCCTGTCGGGTCACCAGTGAATCACAATGCTCAAGCGGGTTGGCTGTAAATCGCCAGGTCCGGGCGGGTTGCCAGTGAGTCGCCAAGCTCCAGCCGGGTCTCTAGTGAGTCGCCAAGTCTGGCCAAGTCATACCGCGGGGTATATCCCCGACATTAGCCCCCAAGTTTAGCTTAGATTTATCCATGGTAAACTTATGCTGCAAAATAAACACAAGAAAAAATTTGACAGGTTGTGCTCCGGGTTAAGAATTCTTGTAAACCGGCACCTGAACATCCTTAAGTCCTTGTCATTTCCTTCTTCTAGAAAACTCGGGTCAATAGACCAGCTTCATAATCAATTTGCTTGTAGAAGAAATATTGTAAACAAAGAATCCATTTGAGTCGGCCTTCAATCACTTGAAAAAAATATTGGTCTTCAAATATTCAATTGATATTCATCTGGCTTGAAGATGTAAAACTTGCCGGTTTATCTAAAATTTCCGGCTTGTAAATATTGATAGCACCGGGTCATAAATATTGTCGACGCCGGGTCAAAACTGAGAATTTTGAAGATTTCTCTCCCTCATATCCATATTACCTGTAACCCCCAAGTCTTGAGCAGAGAAAAGTGATGACTTAAGACTTGCTTCAATATAAAGATTACCACTTTGAAGAAATCCATGTTGTCCATCTCAATCACTAGTCAGAAATGAGTATTCCACATATGTAGCCCCCAAGTGCCGGGTTTTCATACTTGCAGCAACCTAGGAATTGTAATTGCCTGATGTCCATAAAAACTCCAACCAGTGTAGCCCCCAAGGGCCGGGTCATTATACAATAATGAGCAGGGACTTTGTAGACATAATCATGTAGACTTGAGCAACAACGTGTAGCCCACAAGGGCCGGCTTAGTAAGATAACACTGAGCTAGGACTTTTCTATATACTTCATTGAAAATAACATCATATGATGTAAGCTCCATCATGGGGCTCGAACCCACTCCCACAAGGTTAAGAGCTTTGTGTTTTACCAACTGAGCAGTGAACCCTTCAATATAATGAAATAAGACTTGTGTACCTTGAATTGTTGGCAGGAGCAATTGGTAACCCCCAAGCGCGGACTCATTATGATGTGATGAGTCAGGTCTTCAATAAGGCTAGTAAAAAATGACTTGGCATTATCCCCCAAGTGCCATGGTGCATGCTGGCAGTGACATGGGACTTGCATATTTGATGTAATCTCAATTTGAATAATGTAGCCCCCAAGTGTCGGGTCGTAAGCCTGCAGTGACTCGGGACTATTCCCTCCAATTTAAAATAAATCATGTCCATTAATAAAATAATAACCATTGCGTTGATGCGACTTTGAAGACCTCCATCATAATATTGGCTATTGATAACCATAATAAAAATCCAGCCATGTTGTCTATTAAAGATTTGAATAATATAATCCGGTTTGGAAAACTGGTTCCCATGATATTGAATCGTACTGCCGGTTTAGGATACTTGTGCAGTAAGGGTGATAACCCAATCTTTAGAAGCCAGAACTTCCAAATGTTTATGATTATCATATATGGCGACTTATCATCCAAAGTCAAACCGGTTTAATCGAAACCACATATATGCTCCAGATATGAACAAAAGGGTCTCAAGACAAAACCAAAGATTGTTTTCAAAAAACTTAAGCCAAACAGAGAAAAAATGAGGCTTTTGATTCGAATACGATCAGTAAACCGGACCAAAAGGGGTTAAGCTAGGATTCGAATACGATCATGAAGCCCCCTAATGGTTTTGGCGTTGCGCCGATCAAGAGGGTACCGACAACTATGTTCTCTTTGGTTCGAATACGACCTATGTTTGAACAGGAAGCCCCCAAATGACCTGAGTTTTTTAATGACTCTGATTCGAATACGATCAAAGTCGGACCCAAAAGGGGTTAAGCTATGATTCGAATACGATCAAGAAGCCCCCTAGTGGGTTTGGCATTGCGCCGATCAAGAGGGTACCGATAGCTATGTTCTCTTTGATTCGAATACGACCTATGTATGAACAGGAAGCCCCCAAATGACCTTTTGAAGCAGGGTACCTATGTTTGAGTTGTGCCTTGCAACAGACTCTCTTTGGTCCCTTTAATTTTTCCTGAGAACTCGAGCTTTGTGAGAGATAAATTTTTCTTGAACCGGATGTTAAACCGGATATTGAGAGCTCCAAAGCTTTGTGGGAGACAGATTTCCCTAGAACCGGATTTTGAACCGGAATCCTTCTTTTTAAGCTGGAAATTTTCTGATGACCTTTTAACTTTTCACCAATAGGGCAATAGCCTCTGAGGCCGGGGTTATCTTTCTTCCTTTAATGACCCGGAGTTCTTGAATTCACTGAAACCAGCCAATTCTGCCAAGTCATGTCATTGTAGCCCCCGAGTCTTGAGACGACCCGAGAAGTTGTCTTGAGATTCTTCATATTTGACCGTGACATAAATTGATATGAGCTCAGTAATATAATAGTCCCTTGTGCAGTAGATTACTTGCCCTGCATTAGAGAACTTGCAAGACAGAATAATTGCTCTCTTTAAAGAAAACAATATGTAATATAAAATATATTGTATAGATTTCACCTGATATGTCAGACTAGTAGTTATCCACCACAGAGTTGATGATCATCATGGCGAAGCGATCAGCCGCAGGTGCGGACGGATATAAACTAAACAACGGGGCGACGACTTGCACTTGTATCCGTCGAGCATCATGGCACGGACAAGCACTAGTGCAAAAGTAATATTGACGCGCCCCCTTATGTGACACCTTTTTGTAATGAATAATGGCCCTGCATAAACAATATTGCCAGCAAATTACTTATTCTTTGAAACAAAAAGTTAGTATGCACTATTTAAAGTAGTCTAAACCGATGTCACCTGATTTTAGACGACGGATAATCCGTTCAATGCGACAGAGGTGGCTCAGGCAGACCGGCGACTCAATATAGCCCCGACAGTTCAGGCAGACCGATAACTCAACGCGGCAGGGGCGGCTTAGGCTCAACGCGGTGTCTCTGTGGCCGGTTCCATTGAGTGGCATGACACAAACAAATGTCAGTGTTGTCATGTGCTCCATATCCATGGTATAACATCATTTTTGGAGTGAATAATTGCCTGGATGGAATAGCACTGTTGCAGCATGATCTTGCCGTGGTCAGTCAAACCATTTTCTTTGGTCTTCGTTTGCTTTTGGTAGCAGATGATTGATAGCTCCTCATGGGTGTAGTTAATACTGCAAACCTTGATCCATATGGCGAAAACTCTATATCAGTTTAACACAGAAAAATAGTACTGTGGCAGCCCATCGATTCCACATTTGCACTATTTTTGTGACATCATTGCTTTCAACTTCTCGAGCGTAATCCATGGATACAACTAGCAGCAGGTCAACAGCACAACCAATTGAGGTTGTATAGTAGCATGAGAAAGTCAATATAGCACGGCAGCACAACCGCGTGGAGGAGGGCATCCAGCGCGAGAGCGTGGCGCGGCGCGGAAGTGTCGGGCGGCTCACAGCAATGGAGTAAGCGTAAAACAGAGGAGACCGCAAAGACGGGGCTGCTTGGACCGCCGGTAAGGACGCGGGGGCGGCTCTAGAATATCGGCACAAGCGACTGCGAGACCGGGGCGATCCAACATGCGGCGAGGTCGCGAGCCGGCTTGAAGTGGAGTCAAGCAAGGGCAACCTGTGGCGGAGCATAGGCAGAGACGACGGCGAGGTTGAGCCAGCGGAGATGCGCCGCGGCAGCTGCCGAGGGCGGCTCGACGAGGGCTCGAAGGCAGCACAAGCCGCAGTAGCTCAGGGATGAGGCAGCAGGCCCGCAAAGCGGGCCGGATAAACACGGTTGTGGCCGGGTCAACGCGGCCACGCAGAGGCGGCAAGACGCGTCGGCAGCTGCATCGCAAGATGCCAATGGTGTGCAATGAACATAGAGTAGTGTGCCGGTTTGATCTTTTGTCCTTTGTACCTGCCACTTCTTTTCCTCCTTTTTATATATATTCATATATACGTACTCCTTGTATGACTTCATAGGTGCTGCTTGGACTTGGATGACTAGCACGCCTCACATGATGAACCATAGCCGCTCGGATTTGATTTCCACGTAGCACACTAGCCATTGACTCCTTGCCTTTTCTTTAGATCCATATTTGAGTTAAAGTAGTATTCATGTTGATTGAGCTGTTATACCCGTCCGAGTCTACCTTGGTCTGAAACAATTACCAACTCTTTTTCTTCAGTAGTATTTTCCTTGACACGTCTGAAAGTCCATCCAAAACTGCGGCAATTTTTGGTCAGAGAAGACCCTGATCGATTTGTCCGCTTGAGCATCGCAGGATCAATGACTTTTTTTATTGTCTCCGTGTACAGACTGATGTTTGATCTCCCCATCACGAGTTGATTTTGTCATGGAGCGGTAGTTGTTGGCCGTGCAAACACACGAAGTTGATTTGGCTATATTTTTCTAATTGAACGTAGCGTTGCCCGGCTTTTCGCAGGCTTGTAGAACATGGCGATGCCTAGATGTAACAGTTGATGTAGATCCTTCAAAACCGATTCTTCTTCCTCCAGAAAATCGCGAACTTCTCGATCCCTTGGAGATATCCCTTCAAGAACTCAACATCACTGTGCGCAGGCCCCACGGTGGGTGCCAACTGTCGTGGAATTGTCACGGCAGATGTCCTAGTGTGAGGACTTGGTCGTGAGGCCAACGCATCTTTGTAGTACCTTGAGAGGGGTTGAGAGGAATCGAGAGGCGCAACACAAGACAAGGATTTAGACAGCTTCGGGCCCCGGGAAACATCATCCGGTAATAGCCCTACATGCTGTTTGTGGCTAGATCTCATTATACTCATGAGAGAGTCGCCGCATAAGCCGGCTCCCTTTTGTGCCTAGCCCTAGAGATTGTTTCTTCTCTCTTGTCCCTCTTTGGGGGGCCCTGCCCCTCCTTATATAAGTTGAAGGGGCGGGTTACATGACTAATCCTAGTAGGATTATGATTACTCTATTACAAGTGGAGTGTTAGTATTGCTTCCTTTATAAGGGAATATTCCTTTATACTTTCTCTTAAGTCGGCCCACCATAACATGAACTGGCCGTTTGGGCCTTGGGCCTTGTCGTTCGTCTGACCTGCCTGTTGGGTCACCAGTGAATCACAATGCTCAAGCGGGTTGCCTGTAAATCGCCAGGTCCGGGCGGGTTGCCAGTGAGTCGCCAAGCTCCAGCCGGGTCTCTGGTGAGTCGCCAAGTCCGGCCGGGTCATACTGCGGGGTATATCCCCGACATCACCCAACTCTTCCCAAAGGTTCTACTTGGCACAAACACTAATCAAAACATAAAACCACATCTAAACAGAGGCTAGATGAATTATTTATTACTAAATAGGAGCAAAAAGCAAAGAACAAAAATAAAATTGGGTTGCCTCCCAACAAGCGCTATCGTTTAACGCCCCTAGCTAGGCATAATGATTTCAATGATGCTCACATAAAAAATAAGAATTGAAACATAAAGAGAGCATCATGAAGAATATAACTAGCACATTTAAGCCTAACCCACTTCCTCTACATAGGGATTTTGTGAGCAAACAACTTGTCGGAACAAGAATCAACTTGCATAGGAAGGTAAAACAAGGATAACTTCAAAACTTTAAGCACATAGAGAGGAAACTTGGTATTATTATAATTCCTACAAGCATATATTCCTCCCTCATAATAATCTTCAGTAGCATCATGAATAAATTCAACAATATAACCATCACATAAAGCATTCTTTTCATGATCTACAAGCATACAAATTTTATTACTCTCCACATAAGCAAAATTCTTCTCATTCGAAATAGTGAGAGTATCATAAGAAACTCGAATACTATAAATTGTTTCCACAATAAAAGAATAAAGTTCAGAAAAAGGGTAATCATAATCATGCCAAGTTTTATAAATATAATCATCACTACTTTTTATAGCATACGTGTCATCACAATAATCATCATAAGTAGCAACTTTGTTCTCATCATAATCAATTGAAACCTCTTCCAAGATAGTGGAATCATTACTAAATAAAGTCATGACCTCTCCAAATCCACTTTCATAATTGTCACAATAAGATTCAACACCCTCCAAAATAGTGGGATCATTACTTCCTAAAGTTGACACTCTTCCAAACCCACTTTCATCAATATAAGCATCATAAATAGGAGGCATGCTATCATCATAATAAATTTGCATATCAATTGGGGGACTACAAATATCATCTTCATTAAACATAGCATCCCCAAGTTTGCGACAAACATTAATTGCAGCAAATACATTCTCAAACATGTCATTCTCATCAAACATAGCATCCCCAAGCTCGGGCCTTTTCATATCATAAGCATAATCACTCTCATCATTAATAGTATGGATAGCACCAATAGTAGTATAGCAATTATCATCATCACAATGAGTAATAGAAGCAACATCATTTGGGAGGGATGCCTCTTTACCTTTGCTTCTCCGTCTTTTCTTTTTCTTCTTCACATCATGGGTGGGTTTATTCCTCCTTTTGGAGCTCTTTATTAGTGAGATTGGTTGAAATAAAGCTCCTCCTCGTTTCATCATAAGAAAGAATATGAGGATATTGGGAAGCCTCTTCCCTTTCATTAGTATTCTCTTCATCCTCTATTTATTTTCTTTTCTTTATGTAATTGGCAATATAAGGATTTTCAATGCAATTCACCGCACAATACATAAAAATTTCTTCTAGATCAATATCGAGGAATTTCTCAAGGTTATATTCTGGAATATGCTTAGTTATACATTTCATTTCTTCATAACCCGAAAGCAAACTAAGTTCATTATGATGTGCAAGGGAAATCAAATCATCACAATTTTTGGACATGATTTGATCATGAAACAAATAGCATTGGAGCTTTAAATGACCATGTTCATTGCAAAGTTCACAAGGATGGCGATAAATATTGAATCTTTCAGCACAATCATCTAGCCTTTCTTGCAACCATTTAGTTTCCAAATACTTATGCCTCTTGCAAAATCTATCTTCCCTATTGGTTGTGTGCTTGCAAGCTCTATGTATTCCACAAAAGTTGGCATGCTTATAAGAGACATTTTCATCATGACTAGTGCAATCATCATTAGTGCTATGGATATTCAAAGAGTTCATACTAATAACATTGCAATCATGCTCACCATTCAAAGATTTAGTGCCAAACATTCTAATGCATTCTTCTTCTAACACTTTGGCACAATTATCGGAATCCTTATTTTCATGAAAGATATTAAAAAGATGAAGCATATGAGGTACCCTCAATTCCATTTTTTGTAGTAGTTTTTTTTATAAACTAAACTAGTGATAAAACAAGAAACAAAAAGATTCGATTGCAAGATCTAAAGATATACCTTCAAGCGCTAACCTCCTCGGCAACGGCGCCAGAAAAGAGCTTGATGTCTACTACGCAACCTTCTTCCTGTAGACGTTGTTGGGCCTCCAAGTGCAGAGATTTGTAGGACAGTAGCAAATTTCCCTCAAGTGGATGACCTAAGGTTTATCAATCCGTGGGAGGCGTAGGTTGAAGATGGTCTCTCTTAAACAACACTGCAACCAAATAACAAAGAGTCTCTTGTGTCCCCAACACACCCAATACAATGGTAAATTGTATAGGTGCACTAGTTCGGCGAAGAGATGGTGATACAAGTGCAATATGGATGGTAGATAATGGTTTTTGTAATCTGAAAATATAAAAACAACAAGGTAGCAAGTGGTAAAAGTGAGCACAAATGGTAATGCAATTCTAGGAAACAAGGCCTAGGGTTCATACTTTCACTAGTGCAAGTTCTCTCAACAATACAAACATAATTAGATCATATATGTATCCCTCAACATGCAACAAAGAGTCACTCCAAAGTCACTAATAGCAGAGAACGAATGAAGAGATTATGGTAGGGTACGTAACCACCTCAAAGTTATTCTTTCCGATCAATCCGTTAGGCTATTCCTATAAGTGTCACAAACAACCCTAGAGTTCGTAGTAAAATAACACCTTAAGACGCAAATCAACCAAAACCCTAATGTCACCTAGATACTCCAATGTCACCTCAAGTATCCGTGGGTATGATTATATGATATGCATCACACAATCTCAGATTGATCTATTCAACCAACACAAAGAACTTCAAAGAGTGCCCCAAAGTTTCTACCGGAGAGTCAAGACGAAAACGTGTGCCAACCCCTATGCATAAGTTCACGAGGTCACGGAACTTGCAAGTTGATCACCAAAACATACATCAAGTGGATCACATGATATCCCATTGTCACCACAGATAAGCACATGCAAGACATACATCAAGTGTTCTCAAATCCTTAAAGACTCAATCCGATAAGATAACTTCAAAGGGAAAACTCAATTCATCACAAGAGAGTAGAGGAGGAGAAACATCATAAGATCCAACTATAATAGCAAAGCTCGCGATACATCAAGATCATGCCAACTCAAGAACACGAGAGAGAGAGAGATCAAACACATAGCTACTGGTACATACCCTCAGCCCGGAGGGAGAACTTCTCCCTCCTCATCATGGAGAGTGCCGGGATGATGAAGATGGCCACCGGAGACGGATTCTCCCCTCTGACAGGGTGCCGGAACGGGTCTAGATTGGTTTTTGGTGGCTACTAAGGCTTCTGGCGGCAGAACTTCCGATCTATTCTGCTCCCCGATGTTTTTAGGGTATATGGACATATATAGGCAAAAGAAGTCGGTCAGGGGAGCCACGAGGGGCCCACGAGGGTGGCCCCCTGGGCGCGCCTCCCTGCCTCATGGATTCCTTGAAGCTTCCTTGACGTCTACTCCGAGTCTCCTGGATTGCTTCCGTTCCAAAAATAACTCTCCCGAAGGTTTCATTCCGTTTGGACTCCGTTTGATATTCCTTTTCTTCGAAACAGTGAAATAGGCAAGAAAACAACAATTTGGGTTGGGCCTCCGGTAAATAGGTTAGTCCCAAAAATAATATAAAAGTGTTTAGTAAAGCCCATAAACATCCAAAACCGGTAATATAATAGCATGAATACTTCATAAATTATAGATACTTTGGAGACGTATCACAGCTCTCCTCAACTAGCAAGGTGGGACTAAACTTCCCACCACCTACCATCTCATACATGAGCCTCAAGATTAACCAGGGATTAGTGTCTTATATGGACTTAAGCCCATCCATAATCCATCAGTTTGAGTAGATTACTTTTATCCTACGAGTTAATGGCGTCTTATCAAGTGCATCCGGGGTCGATCGTGCATTCATGTATCCGCGGCTCCTTGGCCAGCCGATCAATATCTCATGCGCCGGATCAAAAGCAATAGAAACTGCAAAAACACGCCCGCGCCAGCTCTAGGTTATGTGTGCTAATTTGCTAATAACCCATTGGGTGAAACAACGCTCCTAATTTCCTGCTCCCCGTCTTCTCCCTCCCAAGCCCTAATCAAGACCTCAACATGCATCACAACGACAACCACGACCGTGGATGCATGTGTTTGCAAGGACAATATCCACGACTGCCACAATGGAATACATCCCTGAACTCCCCTAATCATGGTGGACACATCCTCACCGCGTGATACACTATAGCCGATCATCACGGCAGCTCCTGTTGTTATGGATGTTGACCACGCATCTACAGTAATGGATGGATCTTGCGTGGCCTTTGTTGGGGAACATAGTAATTTCAAAAAAATTCCTACACACATGCAAGATCATGGTGATGCATAGTAACGAGAGGGGAGAGTGTTGTCTACGTACCCTTGTAGACCGTAAGCGGAAGCGTTATGACAACGCGGTTGATGTAGTCGTACGTCTTCATGATCGACCGATCCTAGTACCGAAAGTATGGCACCTCCGTGATCTGCACACGTTCGGCTTGGTGACGTCCCACGAACTCACAATCCAGCAGAGTGTCAAGGGAGAGCTTCGTCAGCATGACGGTGTGATGACGATGATGATGATGCTACCGGAACAGGGCTTCGCTTAAGCACCACTACGATATTACCGAGGTGGATTATGGTGGAGGGGGGCACCGCACACGGCTAAGAGATCAATGATCAACTTGTGTGTCTATGGGGTGCCCCTGGCCACATATATAAAGGATGGAGGGAGGAGGAGGCCGGCCCTCATAGGGCGCGACCAAAGTGTGGAGTCCTACTAGGACTCCCTAGTCCTAGTAGGATTCTACCTCCCACATGGAATAGGAAAAAGGAAAGGGAAAAGGAGAAGGAAGGAAGGGGTGCCCCCTTTCCCTAGTCTAACTCGGACCAGTCCATGGGGAAGGGGCGCGGCCACCCTTGAGGCCTTTCTCTCCTTTTCCGTATGGCCCATTAAGGGCCAATACAAATTCCCGTAACTCTCTGGTACTCCGAAAAATACCCGAATCACTCGGAACCTTTCTGATGTCCGAATATAGCCTTCCAATATATCGATCTTAACATCTCGACCATTTTGAGACTCCTCGTCATGTCCCCGATCTCATTCGAGACTCTGAACAATGTTCGGTCATCAAATCACATAACTCATAATACAAATCATCACAGAACGTTAAGCGTGCGGACCCTACGGGTTCGAGAACTATGTAGACATGATCGAGACTCATCTCCGGTCAATAACCAATAGCGGAACCTGGATGCTCATATTGGTTCCTACATATTCTACGAAGATCTTTATCGGTCAAACCGCATAACAACATACATTGTTCCCTTTGTTATCGATATGTTACTTGCCCGAGAATCGATCATCGGTATATCAATACCTAGTTCAATCTCGTTACCGGCAAGTCTCTTTACTCGTTCTGTAATGCATCATCCCGCAACTAACTCATTAGTCACATTGCTTGCAAGGCTTATAGTGATGCGCATTACCGAGAGGGCCTAGAGATACCTCTCCGACAATTGGAGTGACAAATCCTAATCTTGATCTATGCTAACTCAACAAGTACCATCTGAGACACATGTAGAGAACCTTTATAATCACCAAGTTACGTTGTGACGTTTGGTACCACACAAAGTGTTCCTCCGGTATCCGGGAGTTGCATAATCTCATAGTCATATGAACATGTATAAGTCATGAAGAAGCAATAGCAATATACTAAATGATCAAGTGCTAAGCTAACGGAATGGTCCAAGTCAATCACATCATTCTCTAATGATGTGATCTCGTTAATCAAATGACAACTCATGACTATGGCTAGGAAACTTAACCATCTTTCATTCAACGAGATAGTCAAGTAGAGGCATACTAGTGACACTCTGTTTGTCTATGTATCCACACATGTACTAAGTTTTCGGTTAATACAATTCTAGCATGAATGATAAACATTTATCATGAAATAAGGAAATAAATAATAACTTTATTATTGTCTCTAGGGCATATTTCCTTCAGTCTCCCACTTGCACTAGAGTCAATAATCTAGTTCACATCGCCATGTGATTTAACACCAATAGTTCACATCACCATGTGATTAACACCCATAGTTCACATCGCCATGTGACCAACACTGAAAGGGTTTACTAGAGTCAGTAATCTTAGTTCACATCGCCATGTGATTAACACCCAAAGAGTACTAAGGTGTGATCATGTTTTGCTTGTGAGAGAAGTTTAGTCAACGAGTCTGCCATATTCAGATCCATATGTATTTTGCAAATTTCTATGTCAACAATGCTCTGCACGGAGCTACTCTAGCCAATTGCTCCCACTTTCAATATGTATCCAGATTGAGATTAGAGTCATTTGGATCAGTGTTAAAACTTGAATCGACGTAACCCTTTACGACGAACCTTTTGTCACCTCCATAATCGAGAAACATATCCTTATTCCACTGAGGATTATTTTGACCGCTGTCCAGTGATCTACTCCTAGATCACTATTGTACTCCCCTGCCAAACTCAGTGTAGGGTATACAATAGATCTGATACACAGCACGACATACTTTATAGAACCTATGGCTGAGGCATAGGGAATGACTTTCATTCTCTTTCTATCTTCTGCCGTGGTCGGGCTTTGAGTCTTACTCAATTTCACACCTTGTAACACAGGCAAGAACTCTTTCTTTGACTGTTCCATTTTGAACTACTTCAAAATCCTGTCAAGGTATGTACTCATTGAAAAAAAACTTATCAAGCGTCTTGATCTATCTCTATAGATCTTGATGCTCAATATGTAAGCAGCTTCACCGAGGTCTTTCTTTAAAAAACTCCTTACAAAAACTCCTTTATGCTTTCCAGAAAATTCTACATTACTTCCGATCAACAATATGTCATTCACATATACTTATCAGAAATGCTATAGTGCTCCCACTCACTTTCTTGTAAATACAGGCTTCACCGCAAGTCTGTATAAAACTATATTCTTTGATCAAATCATCAAAGCGTATATTCCAACTCCGAGATGCTTGCACCAGTCCATAGATGGATCGATGGAGCTTGCACATTTTGTTAGCAACTTTAGGATTGACAAAACTTTCTGGTTGCATCATATACAACTCTTCTTTAAGAAATCCATTAAGGAATGTAGTTTTGACATCCATTTGCCAGATTTCATAAAATGTGGCAATTTGCTAACATGATCCGGACAGACTTAAGCATCACTACGACTGAGAAAATCTCGTCGTAGTCAACACCTTGAACTTTGTGAAAAACCTTTTTCGACAAGTCTAGCTTTGTAGATAGTAACACTACTATCAGCGTCTGTCTTCCTCTTGAAGATCCATTTTTTTCTATGGCTTGCTGATCTTTGGGCAAGTCAATCAAAGTCCACACTTTATTCTCATACATGGATCCCATCTCAGATTTCATGGCCTCAAGCCATTTCGCGGAATCTGAGCTCATCATTGCTTCCTCATAGTTCGTAGGTTCGTCATGGTCAAGTAACATGACCTCCAGAACAGGATTACCATACCACTCTGGTTGACCTACGAGGTTCGGTAGTAACTTGATCTGAAGTTACATGATCATCATCATTAGCTTCCTCACTAATTGGTGTAGGAGTCACACGAACAGATTTATGTGATGAACTACTTTCCAATAAGGGAGCAGGTACAGTTACCTGATCAAGTTCTACTTTCCTCCCACTCACTTCTTTCGAGAGAAACTCCTTCTCTAGAAAGGATCCATTCTTAGTAACGAATGTCTTGCCATCAAATCTGTGATAGAAGGTGTACCCAAGTGTCTCCTTTGGGTATCCTATGAAGACACATTTCTCTGATTTGGGTTTGAGCTTATCAGGATGAAACTTTTTCACATAAGAATCGCAACCCCAAACTTTAAGAAATGACAACTTTGGTTTCTTGCCAAACCACAGTTCATATGGTGTCGTATCAACGGATTTAGATGGTGACCTATTTAACGTGAATGCAGCTGTCTCTAATGCATAACCCCAAAACGATAGTGGTAAATTGGTAAGAGACATCATAGATTGCACCATATCTAATACAATACGGTTACAATGTTCGGACACACCATTATGCTATGGTGTTCCAGGTGGCGTGAGTTGTGAACCTATTCCGCATTGTTTCAAATGAAGACCAAACTCGTAACTCAAATATTCTCCTCCACGATCAAATCGTAGAAACTTTATTTTCTTGTTACGATGATTTTCCACTTCACTCTGAAATTATTTGAACTTTTCAAATGTTTTAGATTTATGTTTCATTAAGTAGATATACCCATATCTGCTCAAATCATCTGCGAAGGTCAGAAACTAACGATACCTGCCACGAGCCTCAACACTCATCAAACTGCATACATCAGTATGTATTATTTCCAACAAGTCTGTTGCTCGCTCCATTGTTCTGGAGAACGAAGACTTAGTCATCTTGCCCATGAGGCATGGTTCGCAAGCATCAACTGATTCATAATCAAGTGATTCCAAAAGCCCATCAGCATGGATTTTCTTCATGCGCTTTACACCAATATGACCTAAACGGCAATGCCATAAATAAGTTGCACTATCATTGTTAACTTTGCATCTTTTGGCTTCAATATTATGAATATGTGTATCACTACGATCGAGATTCAATAAACCATTCACCTTGGGTGTATGACCATTGAAGGTTTTATTCATGTAAATAGAACAACAATTATTCTCTGACTGTAAATGAATAACCGTATTGCAATAAACATGATCAAATCATATTCATGCTTAACGCAAACGCCAAATAACATTTATTTAGGTTCAACACTAATCCCGAAAGTATAGGGAGTGTGCGATGATGATCATATCAATCTTGGAACCACTTCCAACACACATCGTCACTTCACCCTTAACTAGTCTCCGTTCATTCTGCAACTCCCGTTTCGAGTTACTAATCTTAGCAACTGAACTAGTATCAAATACTGAGAGGTTTCTATAAACACTAGTAAAGTACACATCAATAACATATATATCATATATACCTTTGTTCACTTTGCCATCCTTTTTATCTGCCAAATACTTAAGGCAGTTCTGCTTCCAGTGACCAGTCCCTTTGCAGTAGAAGCACTTAGTCTCAGGCTTAGGTCTAGACTTGGGCTTCTTCACTTGAGCAGCAACTTGCTTGTCGTTCTTCTTGAAGTTCCCCTTCTTCCGTTTGACCTTTTCTTGAAACTAGTGGTCTTGTCAACCATCAACACTTGATGCTTTTCTTGATTTCTACCTTCATTGATTTAAGCATCACAAAGATCTTGGGAATCGTTTCCGTTATCCCTTGCATATTATAGTGTTGGGGATCGTAGCAGGAATTCAAAATTTTCTACGCATCACCAAGATCAATCTATGGAGTAATCTAGCAACAAGGGGAAGGAGAGTGCATCTACATACCCTTGTAGATCGCTAAGAGGAAGCGTTCAAGTGAACGGGGTTGATGGAGTCATACTCGTCGTGATCCAAATCACCGATGATCCTAGTGCCGAACGGACGGCACCTCCGTGTTCAACACACGTACAGCCCGGTGACGTCTCCTACGCCTTGATCCAGCAAGGGGAGAAGGAGAGGTTGGGGAAGACTCCATCCAGCAGCAGCACGACGGCGTGGTGGTGGTGGAGGAGCGTGGTACTCCAGCAGGGCTTCGCCAAGCACCGCAAGAGACGAGGAGGGAGAGGGGTAGGGCTGCGCCAAGAAGGAGATGTTCTCGCGTGTATGGCAGCCCAAAACCCCACTATATATAGGGGAAAGGGAGGGGCTGCGCCCCCACCTAGGTTTCCACCCTAGGGGTGGCGGCCAGCCCTAGATCCCATCTAGGGGGGCGGCCAAGGGGGGAGAGGGGGGGCGCACCACTAGGTGGGCCTTAGGCCCATCTGAGCCTAGGGTTTCCCCCTTTTCCCTTCTCTCTTCGCCTTGGGCCCTGGTGGGGGGGGCGCACCAGCCCACCTGGGGCTGGTCCCCTCTCACACTTGGCCCACGCAGCCCTCTGGGCAGGTAGCCCCACCTGGTGGACCCCCGGGACCCTCCCGGTGGTCCCGGTACGTTACCGATAGCACCCGAAACTTTTCCGGTGACCAAAACAGGACTTCCCATATATAAATCTTTACCTCCGGACCATTCCGGAACTCCTCGTGATGTCCGAGATCTCATCCGGGACTCCAAACAACATTCGGTAACCACGTATATCTATTCCCTATAACCCTAGCGTCATCGAACCTTAAGTGTGTAGACCCTACGAGTTCGGGAGTCATGCAGACATGGCCGAGACAACTCTCCGGTCAATAACCAACAGCGGGATCTGGATACCCATGTTGGCTCCCACATGTTCCACGATGATCTCATCGGATGAACCACGATGTCAAGGATTTAATCAATCCCGTATACAATTCCCTTTGTCCATCGGTACGATACTTGCCCAAGATTCGATCATCGGTATCCCGATACCTTGTTCAATCTTGTTACTGGCAAGTCTCTTTACTCATTCCGTAACACATCATCCCGAGATCAACTCCTTGATCACATTGTGCACATTATGATGATGTCCTACCGAGTGGGCCCAGAGATACCTCTCCGTTTACACGGAGTGACAAATCCCAGTCTCGATTCGTGCCAACCCAACAGACACTTTCGGAGATACCTGTAGTGTACCTTTATAGCCACCCAGTTACGTTGTGACGTTTGGCACACCAAAATCACTCTTACGGTATCCGGGAGTTGCACAATCTCATGGTCTAAGGAAATGATACTTGACATTAGAAAAGCTTTAGCATACGAACTACACGATCTTTGTGCTAGGCTTAGGATTGGGTCTTGTCCATCACATCATTCTCCTAATGATGTGATCCCGTTATCAACGACATCCAATGTCCATGGTCAGGAAACCGTAACCATCTATTGATCAACGAGCTAGTCAACTAGAGGCTTACTAGGGACATGGTGTTGTCTATGTATCCACACATGTATCTGAGTTTCCTATCAATACAATTCTAGCATGGATAATAAACGATTATCATGAACAAGGAAATATAATAATAACCAATTTATTATTGCCTCTAGGGCATATTTCCAACAGTCTCCCACTTGCACTAGAGTCAATAATCTAGTTCACATCGCCATGTGATTAACACTCACAGGTCACATCGCCATGTGACCAACATCCAAGAGTCTACTAGACTCAATGATCTAGTTCACATCACTATGTGATAAACACTCAAAGAGTTCTGGGTTTGATCATGTTATGCTTGTGAGAGAGGTTGTAGTCAACGGGTCTTGCCATATTCAGATCCCTATGTATTTCGCAAAACTTTATATCGTAGATGCTGCTACCACGTTCCACTTGGAGCTATTCCAAATTGTTGCTCCATTATACGTATCCGGTATCTCTACTCAGAGCTATCCGGATAGGTGTTAAGCTTGCATCGACGTAACTCTTTATGTCGAACTCTTTATCACCTCCATAACCGAGAAACATTTCCTTATTCCTCTAAGGATAATTTTGACCGCTATCTGGTGATCCACTCCTAGATCACCTTTGTACCCTCTTGCCAGACATGTGGCAAGGCACACATCAGGTGCGGTACTCAGCATGGCATACCGTATAGAGCCTATGACAAGAGCATAGGGGACGACCTTCGTCCTTCCTCTTTCTTCTGCCGTGGTCAATCTTTGAGTCTTACTCAACTTCACACCTTACAACTCAGGTAAGAACCCCTTCTTTGACTGATCTATTTTGAACTCCTTCAAAAACATGTCAAGGTGTGCGTTCTTTGAAAGTATCATCAGGCGTCTTGATCTATCTCTATAGATCTTGATGCCCAATATGTAAGCAGCTTTATCCAGGTCTTCCTTTGAAAAACACTCTTCAAACAACCGTTTATGCTTTCCAGAAATTCTACATTATTTCGGATCAACAATATGTCATCCACATATACTTATCAGAAATGTTGTAGTGCTCCCACTCACTTTCTTGTAAATACAAGTTTCTAGCAAACATTGTATAAACCTAAAAGCTTTGATCACTCCATCAAAGCATATATTCCGATTCCGAGATGCTTGCTCTAGTCCATAGAAGGATTGCTGGAGCCAGCATACCTTTTAGCATCCTTAGGATCGACAAAACCTTTTATTGTATCACATACAACTTTTCTTACGAAAACTGGTAAGAAAACTTGTTTTGACATCCATCTGTAAGATTTCATAATCGAAAAATACAGCTAATGCTAACATGATTCCGACGGACTTAAGCATCGCTACGGGTGAGAAATTCTCATCGTAGTCAACTCCTTGAACTTGTGAAAAGACTCTTTCCCACAAGTCGAGCTTCATAGACGGTAACATTACCGCCCACGTCCGTCTTCTTCTTAAAGATCCATTTATCTCAATGGCTTGCCGATCAACGGGCAAGTCCACCAAAGTCCATACTTTTATGGATCCTATCTCGGATTTCATGGCTTCTAACCATTTGTCGGAATACGGGCCCACCATCGCTTCTCCATAGCTCGTAGGTTCATTGTTGTCTAACAACATGATATCTAAGACAGGATTACCGTACCACTTAGGAGTAGTACATATCCTTGTCGACCTACGAGGTTCGATAGCAACTTGATCCGAAGCTTCATGATCACTATCATTAACTTCCTATTCAACAGACGTAGGCGCCACAGAAAACATCTTTCTGTGTTGCATCACTCTCTGGTTGAAGTAAAGGTTCGACAACCTCATCAAGTTCTATCTTCCTCCCACTCAATTCTTTCGAGAGAAACTCCTTCTCGAGAAAGGACCCGTTCTTAGCGACAAACAATTTGCCCTCGGATCTGAGATAGAAGGTATACCCAACTGTCACCTTTGGGTATCCTATGAAGATGTGTTTGTCCGCTTTGGGTTCGAGCTTCTCCGGCTGAAGCCTTAAGCATCGCAGCCCCAAACATTAAGAAACGACAACTTTGGTTTCTTGCCAAACCAATGTTCATACGACGTCGTCTCAACGGACTTAGATGGTGTCCTATCTAAAGTGAATGCAGCTGTCTCTAACGCATAACCTCAAAATGAAAACGGTAGATTGGTAAGAGACATCATAGATCGCACCATATCTCATAAGGTTCGATTACGACGTCCGAACACACCATAACCCAGTGGTGTTCCAGGTGGCTTCAACTGTGAAACAATTCCACAATGTCTTAAGTGTTTGCCAAACTCATAACTCAGATATTCTCATTGATCAGATCGTAGGAATTTGATCTTCTTGTTATGATGATTCTTAACTTCACTCTGAAATCGCTTGAACTTTTCAAACGTTTCAGACTTGTGCTTCATTAAGTAAATATACCTATATCTACTCAAATCGTCAGTGAAGATGAGAAAATAGCGATATCCACCGCACGCTTCAATTCTCATTGGATCACACGCATCAGCATGTATGATTTCCAACAAGTCACTTGCCCGTTTCATTGTACCTGAAAGCGGGGTCTTAGTCATCCTGCCCATGAGGCATGGCTCGCATGTGTCAAGCGATTCAAAATCAAGTGACTCCAAACATCCATCGACATGGAGTTTCTTCATGCATCTTACGCCAATATGACCTAAGCGGCAGTGCCACGAGAAAGTGGTACTATCATTATTAACTCTACATCTTTTGGCGTGAACATGTGTATTACCACGACCGAGATTCAATGAACCATTCACATAGGGTGCATGACCATGAAAGGTATCATTCATGTAAACAGAATAACCATTATTCTCTAACTTAAATGAATGACCGTATTGCAATGAACATGATCTAATCATATTCATGCTCAACGTAGACACCTGATAACATTTATCTAGGTTCAATACTAATCCCGAAGGCAGATGGAGCGTGCGATGGTGATCTCATCAACTTTGGAAACACTTCCAACACACATCGTCACCTCGCCCTTAGCCAGTCTCCGTTTAGTCCGTAGCTTTTGCTTCAAGTCACCAATAATAGCAACTGAACCGGTATCCAATACCCAGGTGCTACCAGGAGTACTAGCGAGGTACACATTAATAACACGTATATACTTTGTTGAAGTTGCCAGCCTTCTTATCTACCATGCATTTGGGGTAATTCCGCTACCAGTGACCGTTCCCCTTACAATAGAAGCACTTAGTCTCGGGTTTGGGTTCAACCTTGGGTTCCTTCACTGGAGCGGCAACTGGTTTGCCATCCATGAAGTTTCCCTTCTAGCCCTTGCCCTTCTTGAAACCAGTGGTCTTGTTAAACCATCAACACTTGATGCTCCTTCTTGATTTCTACCTTTTGCGGTCTTAAGCACCGCGAACAGCTCCGGGATCAACTCCATCCCTTGCATGTCATAGTTCATCACGAAGATCTAGTAGCTTAGTGATAGTGGCTAGAGAACTCTATCAATCACTATCTTATCTGGAAGTTTAACTCCCACTTGATTTAAGTGATTGTAGCACCCAGACATTCTGAGCACATGCTCACTAGCTGAGCTATTCTCCTCCATCTTGTTGGCAAAAGAACTTGTCAGAGGTCTCACACCTCTCAACACGGGCATGAGCCTGAAATCCCAATTTCAGCTCTTGGAACATCTCATATGTTCTATGGCGTTCAAAACGTCATTGGAATCCCGATTCTAAGCCGTAAAGTATGGTGCACTAAACTATCAAGTAGTCATCAGGATGTGTCTGTCAGGTGTTCACAACATCCACAGACGACGTTGTAGGGGTTTGCACATCGAGCGGTGCATCAAAGACGTAAGCCTTCTGTGTAGCAGTGAGGACACTCCTCGGACTACGGACCTAGTCCGCATCATTGCTTACAATATCTTTCAACTTAATCTTTCTCTAGGAACGTATTGAAACAGGGAGCTACAACGTGAGCTATTTATCTACAACATATTTGCAAAGACAATTTAGACTATGTTCATGATAATTGAGTTCATTTAATGAACTCCCACTCAGATAGACATCCCTCTAGTCATCTAAGTGAAACATGATCCGAGTCAACTAGGCCGTGTCCGATCATCACGTGAGACGGACTAGTCAACATCGGTGAACATCTTCATGTTGATCGTATCTTCTATACGACTCATGCTCGACCTTTCGGTCTTCCGTGTTCCGAGGCCATGTCTGTACATGCTAGGCTCGTCAAGTCAACCTAAGTGTTTTTGCTGTGTAAATCTGGCTTACACCCGTTGTATTCGAACGTTAGAATCTATCACACCCGATCATCACGTGGTGCTTCGAAACAACGAACCTTCGCAACGGTGCACAGTTAGGGGGAACACCTTTCTTGAAATTTTAGTGAGGGATCATCTTATTTAAGCTACCGTCGTTCTAAGCAAATAAGATGTAAAACATGATAAACATCACATGCAATCAAATAGTGACATGATATGGCCAATATCATTTTGCTCCTTTTGATCTCCATCTTCGGGGCTCCATGATCATCGTTGTCACCGGCATGACACCATGATCTCCATCATCGTGTCTTCTTGAAGTTGTCTCGTCATCTATTACTTCTACTACTATGGCTAACGCTTTAGCAATAAAGTAAAGTAATTACATGACGTTTATGTTGACACGCAGGTCATAAATAAATTAAGACAACTCCTATGGCTCCTGCCGGTTGTCATACTCATCGACATGCAAGTCGTGATTCCTATTACAAGAACATGATCAATCTCATACATCACATATATCATTCATCACATCCTTTTGGCCATATCACATCACAAGGCATATGCTGCAAAAACAAGTTAGACGTCCTCTAATTGTTGTTGCAAGTTTTTACGTGGCTGCTATAGGTTTCTAGCAAGAACGTTTCTTACCTACGCGAAAACCACAACGTGATATGCCAATTTCTATTTACCCTTCATAAGGACCCTTTTCATCGAATCCGATCCGACTAAAGTGGGAGAGACAGACACCCGCTAGCCACCTTATGCAACTAGTGCATGTCAGTCGGTGGAACCAGTCTCACGTAAGAGTACGTGTAAGGTCGGTCCGGGCCGCTTCATCCCACGATGCCGCCGAATCAAGATAAGACTAGTAACGGCAAGTAAATTGACAATATCGACGCCCACAACTGCTTTGTGTTCTACTCGTGCATAGAAACTACGCATAGACCTAGCTCATGATGCCACTGTTGGGGAACGTAGCAGAAATTCAAAATTTTCTACGCATCACCAAGATCAATCTATGGAGTAATCTAGCAACGAGGGGAAGGAGAGTGCATCTACATACCCTTGTAGATCGCTAAGCGGAAGCGTTCAAGTGAACGGGGTTGATGGAGTCGTACTCGTCGTGATCCAAATCACCGATGATCCTAGTGCCGAACGGACGGCACCTCCGTGTTCAACACACGTACAGCCCGGTGACGTCTCCTACGCCTTGATCCAGCAAGGGGAGAAGGAGAGGTTGGGGAAGACTCCATCCAGCAGCAGCACGACGGCGTGGTGGTGGTGGAGGAGCGTGGTACTCCAGCAGGGCTTCGCCAAGCACCGCAAGAGACGAGGAGGGAGAGGGGTAGGGCTGCGCCAAGAAGGAGATGTTCTCGTGTGTATGGCAGCCCAAAACCCCACTATATATAGGGGAAAGGGAGGGGCTGCGCCCCCACCTAGGTTTCCACCCCTAGGGGTGGCGGCCAGCCCTAGATCCCATCTAGGGGGCGGCCAAGGGGGGAGAGAGGGGGGCGCACCACTAGGTGGGCCTTAGGCCCATCTGAGCCTAGGGTTTCCCCCTTTTCCCTTCGCCTTGGGCCCTGGTGGGGGGGGGCGCACCAGCCCACCTGGGGCTGGTCCCCTCTCACACTTGGCCCACGCAGCCCTCTGGGGCAGGTAGCCCCACCTGGTGGACCCCCGGGACCCTCCCGGTGGTCCCGGTACGTTACCGATAGCACCCGAAACTTTTCCGGTGACCAAAACAGGACTTCCCATATATAAATCTTTACCTCCGGACCATTCCGGAACTCCTCGTGATGTCCGGGATCTCATCCGGGACTCCGAACAACATTCGGTAACCACGTATATCTATTCCCTATAACCCTAGCGTCATCGAACCTTAAGTGTGTAGACCCTACGGGTTCGGGAGTCATGCAGACATGGCCGAGACAACTCTCCGGTCAATAACCAACAGCGGGATCTGGATACCCATGTTGGCTCCCACATGTTCCACGATGATCTCATCGGATGAACCACGATGTCAAGGATTTAATCAATCCCGTATACAATTCCCTTTGTCCATCGGTACGATAGTTGCCCGAGATTCGATCGTAGGTATCCCGATACCTTGTTCAATCTCGTTACCGGCAAGTCTCTTTACTCGTTCCGTAACACATCATCCCGTGATCAATTCCTTGATCACATTGTGCACATTATGATGATGTCCTACTGAGTGGGCCCAGAGATACCTCTCCGTTTACACGGAGTGACAAATCCCAGTCTCGATTCGTGCCAACCCAACAGACACTTTCGGAGATACCTGTAGTGAACCTTTATAGCCACCCAGTTACATTGTGACGTTTGGCACACCCAAAGCACTCCTACGGTATCCGGGAGTTGCTTAATCTCATGGTCTAAGGAAATGATACTTGACATTAGAAAAGCTTTAGCATACGAACTACACGATCTTTGTGCTAGGCTTAGGATTGGGTCTTGTCCATCACATCATTCTCCTAATGATGTGATCCCGTTATCAACGATATCCATTGCCCATGGTTAGGAAACCATAACCATCTATTGATCAACGAGCTAGTCAACTAGAGGCTTACTAGGGACATGGTGTTGTATATGTATCCACACATGTATCTGAGTTTCCTATCAATACAATTCTAGCATGGATAATAAACGATTATCATGAACAAGGAAATATAATAATAACCAATTTATTATTGCCTCTAGGGCATATTTCCAACATATAGTTCATCACAAATTTCTAGTAACTTGGTGATAGTGACTAGAGAACTCTGGCAATCACTATCTTATTTGGAAGATTAGCTCCCACTTGATTCAAGTGATTGTAGTAGTCAGACATTCTGAGCAGATGCTCACTAGCTGAGCTATTCTCCTCCATCTTGTAGGCAAAGTGCTTGTCAAAGGTCTCATACCTTTCGACATGGACATGAGTCTGAATACTAATTTCAACTCTTGGAACATCTCATATGCTCTGTGGCGTTCAAAACGTCTTTGAAGCCCCGATTCTAAGCCATAAAACATGGTGCACTAAACTATCAAGTAGTCATCATATGTTGCTTGCCAAACGTTCATAACGTCTGCATCTGCTCCTGCAATCGGTCTGTCACCTAGCGGTGCATCAAGGACATAATTCTTCTGTGCAGCAATGAGGATAATCCTCAGATCAAGGATCCAATCCGCATCATTGCTACTAACATCTTTCAACTTAGTTTTCTCTAGGAACATATCAAAAATAAAATAGGGGAGCTAAACGCGAGCTATTGATCTACAACATAGATATGCTAATACTACCGGGACTAAGTTCATGATAAATTTAAGTTCAATTAATCATATTACTTAAGAACTCCCACTTAGATAGACATCCCTCTAATCATCTAAGTGATCACGTGATCCATATCAACTAAACCATGTCCGATCATCGCGTGAGATGGAGTAGTTTTCAATGGTGAACATCACTATGTTGATCATATCTGTTATATGATTCACGCTCGACCTTTCGGTCTCAGTGTTCCGAGGCCATATTGCATATGCTAGGCTCGTCAAGTTTAACCCGGGTATTCCACGTGTGCAAAACTGGCTTTCACCCATTGTATGTGAACGTAGAGCTTATCACACCCGATCATCACGTGGTGTCTCGGCACGACGAACTATCGCAACGGTGCATACTCAGGGAGAACCCTTATACCTTGAAATTTAGTGAGAGATCATCTTATAATGCTACTGCCGAACTAAGCAAAATAAGATGCATAAAGGATAAACATCACATGCAATCAAAATATGTGACATGATATGGCCATGATCATCTTGCGCCTTTGATCTCCATCTCCAAAGTACCGTCATGATCTCTATCGTCACCGGCATGACACCATGATCTCTATCATCTTGATATCTATCAACGTGTCATCACATGGTCGTCTCGCCAACTATTTCTCTTGCAACTATTGCTATCGCATAGCGATAAAGTAAAGCAATTATTTGGCGCCAACCATAAGGCTTCTGCCAGAAGCCGATAATTTCAACAAAACATGATCATCTCATAGAACAACTTATATCTCATCACGTCTTGACCATATCACATCAGAACAAGCCCTGCAAAAACAAGTTAGACGTCCTCGACTTTGTTGTTGCAAGTTTTACGTGGCTGCTACGGGCTGAGCAAGAACCGTTCTTACCTACGCATCAAAACCACAATGATTTTTGTCAAGTATGTGATGTTTCAACCTTCAACAAGGACCAGGCGTAGCCACACTCGATTCTACTAAAGTTGGAGAAACTGACACCCGCCAGCCACCTATGTGCGAAGCACGTCGGTAGAACCAGTCTCGCGTAAGCGTACGCGCAATGTCGGTCCGGGCCGTTTCATCCAACAATACCGCTGAATCAAAGTAAGACATGCTGGTAAGCAATATGACTATTATCGCCCACAAGTCACTTGTGTTCTACTCGTGCATATAGCATCTACGCGTAAACCTGCCTCGAATGCCACTGTTGGGGAACATAGTAATTTCAAAAAAAAATCCTACGCACATGCAAGATCATGGTGATGCATAGTAACGAGAGGGGAGAGTGTTGTCTACGTACCCTCGTCGACCGTAAGCAGAAGCGTTATGACAATGCGGTTGATGTAGTCGTACGTCTTCACGATCGACTGATCCTAGTACCGAAAGTACAGCACCTCCGCAATCTGCACACGTTCGGCTCGGTGACGTCCCACGAACTCACGATCCAGCAGAGTGTCGAGGGAGAGCTTCGTCAGCACAACGGCGTTATGAAAGTGATGATGATGCTACCGGAACAGGGCTTCAGCTAAGCATCGCTACGATATTACCGAGGTGGATTATGGTGGAAGGGGGCACCGCACACGGCTAAGAGATCAATGATCAACTTGTGTGTCTATGGGGTGCCCCTGGCCACGTATATAAAGGATGGAGGAAGGAGGAGGCCGACCCTCATAGGGCGCGGCCAAAGTGTGGAGTCTTACTAGGACCCTAGTCCTAATAGGATTCCACCTCCCACATGGAATAGGAAAAAGGAAAGGGAAAAGGAGAAGGAAGGAAGGGGGTGCCCCCTTTCCCTAGTCCAATTCGGACCATTCCATGGGGAAGGGGCGCGGCCACCCTTGAGGCCTTTCTCTCCTTTCCCGTATGGCCCATTAAGGGCCAATACGAATTCCCGTAACTCTCCGGTACTCCGAAAAATACCCGAATCACTCGGAACCTTTCCGATGTCCGAATATAGCCTTTCAATATATCAATCTTTACATCTCGACCATTTCGAGATTCCTGGTCATGTCCCCGATATCATCCGGGACTTCGAACAAACTTTGGTCATCAAATCACATAACTCATAATACAAATCGTCACGGAACGTTAAGCGTGCGGACCCTACGGGTTCGAGAACTATGTAGGCATGACCGAGACTCATCTCCGGTCAATAACCAATAGCGGAACCTGGATGCTCATATTGGTTCCTACATATTCTACGAAGATCTTTATCTGTCAAACCACATAACAACATACATTGTTCCCTTTGTCATCGGTATGTTAGTTGCCCGAGATTCGATCGTCGGTATCTCAATACCTAGTTCAATCTCGTTACCGGTAAGTCTCTTTACTCGTTCCGTAATGCATCATCCCGCAACTAACTCATTAATCACATTGCATGCAAGCCTTATAGTGATGTGCATTACCGAGAGGGCCTAGAGATACCTCTGCGACAATCGGAGTGACAAATCCTAATCTTGATCTACGCCAACTCAACAAGTACCATCGGAGACACCTGTAGAGCACCTTTATAATCACCCAGTTACGTTGTGACGTTTGGTAGCACATAAAGTGTTCCTCCGGTATCTGGGAGTTGCATAATCTCATAGTCATAGGAACATGTATAAGTCATGAAGAAAGCAATAACAATATACTAAACGATCAAGTGCGAAGCTAACGGAATGGGTCAAGTCAATCACATCATTATCTAATGATGTGATCCCGTTAATCAAATGACAACTCATGTCTATGGCTAGGAAACTTAACCATCTTTGATTCAACTAGCTAGTCAAGTAGAGGCATACTAGTGACACTCTGTTTGTCTATGTTTCCACACATGTACTAAGTTTTCGGTTAATACAATTCTAGCATGAATGATAAACATTTATCATGAAATAAGGAAATAAATAATAACTTTATTATTGCCTCTAGGGCATATTTCCTTCAGCGTTCTTTCTCCATAATTCAAGTGGTGACCCAGAGCATGCCTCCCCATATGGCTATCAGGACGCCCATCTGACTTGCCCTGACACGACTGTAGAAAATGGTACTATTGCAGAATATGAACTGAACTACAGTACGATGCATGGAGTTTTAGGTAACACATAAAAAAGAACTAATATTTGTGTATGTTGTACATGCGTAATTGTTGTCTCGACGATTAATCTTCTATAACACTAAGCTCCCTAGTTTTTAAGGCCCCTCCCAATGCTCCACCATGTACAGGTGCTAAGCCTTCCACGTAGGCAAAAATCTGAGGTGGCAAGTTATTTAGGAGAAGAGAGATGGGTGTGGTGACCCCAGGAAGAAACAATGCTAATCTCGTGAACCTAGGCAAAACATTTAAATGAAGGAAGCCCACCAATACATGAAGAGCTTTAGTTGCTAAATCATTAAATGAAGCAAGCTTAGCTACCATAAGCTAAGCACCTATGCATTAGGGAGTATAGTTGCTAAGCTATTTAATGTGCTTAGCACCTCATCTAAGTACCCATGCATTGGGAGCAGCCTAAGCCCTCACACTCAATTGAGGTCTCCAATTAGAATTGGGTCATCCGATTTTGACCAGGTCAACAATTTTACAACTCTCGTTCTTTTATACTATACACAAGGCTTCCTAATTATATTGTCAGCCTGAGAGTGCTCGTCCCTTTCATCGATAGAATTGATTCATCAATTTTTTTGGCTGTTAGTTGCTAATTTGTACGTATGTATCAGTTGTAGAAGTTTGCCAGTAGCATAAGAATCACTCAGTTTCCAAACCCACATCAACCTCGACAATAGCATTCGCCAAAAGGAATTAAACAATGGTTTTGTTCAGAATTTTGCAGTCACCAACACCTTTACATTCACTTCTTGTTTCTAAGCTTCTAGGCAGCAAAAGCAGCATGTTCTTGTTTGAGAATATGTGAATGAAAAGTAGGAATACAGAAGCAACAGCTGATATTATGCCCTGGTTCAACTGTATTACATCATGTACTATAGAACACCTCAAACCACTAGGAACTAGGCACTAATAAATGTGTTTATATCTGAATTTTTCATTCAAAACAAGCTACATTCACTTGGATGACCTCATAAGCTTACATTCTGTAAGTACTAGATACATTCACATTCTGAGTTATGATCAATACTCACCAATGATGAACAAGTACAGTTTACAGTCTATACTCTGAAACAACACACACATTCAATAAAGAACAATTGCAATGGATAAGCTGACATGCTACTACGATCTGCAGGTGCTAGATACATTAAGCTGGAACAAAAACAACCAGAGACTTGACCCTTGTTGCTACAAGGGGTTGCTGGGTCATGCTCACTGCCCACACAAGTCTATTGTAGCAGGAGGACGTGGTCAAGCCAAGGAGGAACCACTGGATACGAGCGAGCAGTAGATGGTGTGCAGGTTGCGGCCACGAGGAACTCGGCGTCGGGGACCAGCGAGAAGGCGGGTGGGTGATGACCCACAAGTGTAGGGGATCTATCAAAGCCTTTTCGATAAGTAAGAGTGTCGAACCCAAAGAGGAGCAGAAGGAAATGATAAGCGGTTTTCAACAAGGTATTTTCTGTAAGCACTGAAATTATCGGTAACAGATAGTTTTGTGATAAGGTAATTGGTAACGGGTAACAAATAGTAGAAGTAAATAAGGTGCAGCAAGATGGCCCAATCCCTTTTGTAGCAAAGGACAAGCCTGTACAAACTCTTATATAAAGGAAAGCGCTCCCGAGGACACATGGGAATTATCGTCAAGCTAGTTTTCATCACATTCATATGATTCGCGTTCGGTACTTTGATAATTTGATATGTGGGTGGACCGGTGCTTGGGTACTGTCCTTCCTTGGACGAGCATCCCACTTATGATTAACCCCTATTGCAAGCATCTACAACTACAACAGAAGTATTAAGGTAAACCTAACCACATCATGAAACATATGGATCCAAATCAGCCCCTTACAAAGCAACGCATAAACTAGGGTTTAAGCTTCTGTACTCTAGCAACCCATCATCTACTTATTACTTCCCAATGCCTTCCTATAGTCCCAAACAATGGTGAAGTGTCATGTAGTCGACGTTCACATGACACCACTAGAGGAAAGACAACATACATCTCATCAAAATATCGAACGAATACCAAATTCACATGACTACTTATAGCAAGACTTCTCCCATGTCATCGGGAACAAACGTAACTACTCACAAAGCATATTTATGTTCATAATCAGAGGGTTATTGATATGCATAATGGATCTGAACATATGATCTTCCACCAAGTAAACCAACTAGCATCAACTACAAGGAGTAATCAACACTACTAGCAACCCATAGGTACCAATCTGAGGTTTGGATACAAAGATTGGATACAAGAGATGAACTAGGGTTTGAGATGAGATGGTGCTGGTGAAGATGTTGATGGAGATTGACCCTCTCCCGATGAGAGGATCATTGGTGATGACAATGGTGATGATTTCCCCCTCCTGGAGGGAAGTTTCCCTGGCAGAACAGCTCCGTCGGAGCCCTAGATTGGTTCCGCCAAGGTTCCACCTCGTGGTGGCAGAGTTTCGCCCCGAAAGCTTGCTTATGATTTTTTCCTCGACGAAAGACTCCATATAGCCAAAGATGGGCATCAGAGGGCTGCCAGGAGGCCCACGAGGCAGGGGGCGCGCTCAGGGGGGGTAGGGCGCGCCCCCACCCTCGTGGACGGTGGGTGGCCCCCTCTGGTAATTCTTTCGCCCAATTTTTTATATATTCTGAAACGTGCTCCCGTGAAGTTTCAGGACTTTTGGAGTTGTGCAGATTAGGTCTCTAATATTTGCTCCTTTTCCAGCCCAGAATTCCACCTGCCGGCATTCGCCTCTTCATGTAAACCTTGTAAAATAAGAGAGAATAGGCATAAGTATTGTGACATAATGTGTAATAACAGCCCATAATGCAATTAATATTGATATAAAAGCATGATGCAAAATGGACGTATCAGTCGGCGCGGAGGTAGAACAAACATGGTGGATGTGGATCTCGCCGTAGACGTTGAAAGGAGCCGTGGAGCCGTTTGAGGCGGGCGACCAGAGAGGCCGGCCAAGCGCGGCCACCGTTGAAAAGATCACTGGGCCATGGAGCCGTTTGTGGCAGAACAACACAGAGATCGGCTAAGCGCGGCTACCATCGAAGGATTCGTCGGGGCTGCCGCCATGGAGTGATTGGAGATGATCGAGATCAAGAAACTGATATTTTGGCAAGTCTGCTTTGTCCGAGGGGTCATTAGCAAATTAGCAAGAGCGGCTGCGGGCGTGTTTCTGTAAATCTGTGTTGCTTTTGTTCCCATGCGTGAGATCTTGATCGGCTCGCTGAGGAGCCGCGGGATACATGGATGCACTACCCATCCCGAATGCACTTGATACGAGCCCGAGTTAATTGTGATGTGGTGTGATTGATATGAGTTGTGCCACGCACACGTGTGATAATTTCCATTGTAGGGTATGGCAATACGTTTAGGGCCGGGCCAGCAAAATCCAAGGCTCTGTGCAAAACTCTAAAATGGGCCCTATCTCACTTAAAAAAATTATATGAATATAAGTATAATAATATTCACCTTACATACCAATGGTAAATATCAAGAATCATACCTATTCTTGGTTGTAAAGTCTTCACTTAAATAACACCATTCTTTTAGTGTTCCTTGAAATAAAATCTTCAATAATATCTTTATAATCAATCTTCTCCAATACTTCACTCTCAAGTGCTATTGTGGCCAATTTAGTAAGCCTTTGGTGTGTTACGAAAAGAATCACCAACATTCGCACTAGGTGCAGTATTCAAGTTTCCATCAATATTACTAGCCTCAATCATTTTCAACATTTTTATCACGTGCATGCTCTTGATCAAGGGACTGATTACCGGAGGACACCTGTGCTTTTTTTATATCATACTTATCCATATTTCCAAACTGAGACTGAGTTAAGTCTTCGATTTTTTTGTTTCTTCAAACGTGTTTGGTAACCAGGTTCATGTTTTCCAAGTGAAGACATGACTCAGATCTTGCAATGTTAGACGCCTAATTGATGAGAATAATAAAATTAGCTACAAAGTTTCACCAAAACTATATACGAGATCGAAATTAGAACTCACAGGACAGGGAGATGAAGGGCTCACGGAATCACCGGCTGTCGACGCCATGATGCTTCAGAAATCGAAGATGGTGCAAATTTTCCTGACCGGCCTTCCTACCGTCCACTCACTGCCTTTCTTGGAGTCCTAGGACTGTGGTCCTTGAATCGTTGGGTCGGATCTCTAGCCCTAGTTGTCGCATAATGAAGCAAAGGGAAAGAAGAACTTGAGTCTGGAGAAGGGACTCAATTCAATCACTAATTTATTTTCCAGGTAAATCCATTGATCAGGAGAGGAGGGGTCGCGAGCGGACCGCTCGAGGCACAGCAGCAGCGACCGCTTCGGTTCGATCGCTGGGAGGCGAGACGACGCGTGTCTAAATTTCATGTTTTAACCCTTTTTCGAAACTTGATCGAGATCTGACCCTGCTTTGCAAAAATTTCAGGATCTGACCCTTTTGCTACCGCCAGGGTTCATGTTGGTAGGGTATAACAGCCTACCGCCAAGGTCCCTGGCGGTATGGTTGCACACCCTACCGGGAAATTTTCCTAAGTATGAAACACGGTGCATGCTTGCACCTACCGCCGGACACCTTGGCGGTAGGGTTGTAGAGGCTACCACCAGCCTTTTTGGTGGTAGGGATGTTTTCTACCGCCAAGGTCCCTGGCGGTAGGCTATTACACCCTACCGCCATGGGGCTTGGCGGTAGCAAAAGGGTCAGATCCCGAAATTTTTACAAACTGGGGTCAGATCTCGATTGACTTTTAGAAAAGGATTAAAACACGAAATTTTTCCATGAGGTGTGAGAAGCAGAGAGGAGGGATCGCGATCAGAGTCGGGACGTGTAGGCACGCCAGGGGGGCCATCACCTATCTAATGAAGCCTATTACTACCTCCGTCTAGGTGAATGAGTCATTCGCGTAGTTCTAGGTCGTTGATTTGAGAAATTAAATATGTGTTATATGTCATGAAAAGTATATCACTAGATTTCTACATGGATGTAGTTTCTAAATATATATATTTTTGTCACATATAATACATATCTAGATAGTTAAATCATCGATCTAAAACAACGCGAATGACTTATTCACCGAGATGGAGATAGTAGTATTAGTACTGCATGAAAAATTTTGGGGCCCCAAAAACCTGGGGGTCCTGTGCGTCCGCACAGGTTACACATCCCTAGGATCGGGCCTGAATACGTCATGATTTGCTTATAGTGGGTTGCGAGAGTGACAAAAGGTTAAACATGAGTAAAGGGGCTGTTGCGTATGGAAGTAAATGGATCTTGTTACTTAATGCTATGATTGAGTTTTACCTTAATGATCTTTAATAGTTGTGGATACTTGTTAGAGTTTCAATCATAAGGACATGTGATTCAAGTACAGAAAGTATGTTAGCGTATGTCTCTCCCTCATAGCATATGATAAGTATCTATCGTAATATATTCAATTACCTAGGGACAATCTTTCTCATTGTTCTATAAAAGTTCTCTACTAAACAAATTAACTTTTTATTATTTTTGCAAAGTACCTCTAGTTTTATTCCTACAAAGCAGTTTTATTACTTGTTTGTAGGTAGAGCAAGAGTTGGTGTGCGTAGAGTTGTAAGAGAATACAAATCTTACCTTTAACTCCTCGTTGGGTTCAACACTCTTACTTAACGAAAAAGGCTAGAAATGATCCTATATACTTGGGATATCATGACCTTTTTCTGGCGTTGTTGCTGGGAAACAATAGCGTGGGGTGAATATTGTCGTGTGCGCTTGTTGGCTTTATCTCTAAATAGATTTTATTTTCTGTTCTGTGTTGTTTTATATCTTTAGTTATGAATATGGAACACAAAACACCAAAACAAATTAGTTTTACTTGTTTCTCATGGAGATGAGACCCTCCTAAAACCTCTGATGCTGTTATGTGGAAAACATTAAATAATACTTTGATAATCCTCATAAATCCCCATTTAACTTGATAATGGGAGATACTTTGGATCACCAGGAATACTTTAGAGATTTTCATTTGTCTAAAAAAGGAAAACATTTATGGGATTAAATTAAAATATTGCGTTGGTATGCTTGGAATATGTGCTCTGTGTATGATTATACTTGTTACTCATACATGGAGACTCCACGCCTTCCCTTTCAATTTGAATTTAATGATAATGAAATATTAGCTTCTTATGCTAATGGTGTATATGATTACTATAATGTAAAACGAACAGAAGAATTTGTTGCTTTTAAATGTGCTTATGAAATTGAATCTTTGTTTGAAAAATATGATGGTTATGATGATGCTCTTTATAAATTTTAAAATTATGTTATACTTAAATATCGCTATGAAAATTATAAATATAATACCGATATTATTGAATTTATTGAGAAGGTCTCTCTTGTCCAAGAAGAGACTAATGTTTTGCAGGAATCTATGGAAGAAGAAATTGTGGAAACTATGAGCTTATTAGATGAAAAAGATGAGGAGCTGAGTGAAGAAAAAAAGGAGGAAGAGAGGATTAACTACCCGTGCCCACCTTCTAATAAGAGTAACCTTCAAATCATACATTGTTTAATTTCCCTTCGTGCTAACCGAAGGATGAAAGCTATGATCCCTCGGATTCGTTTGAAACATCCATTTTTGATGAACTTGATGCTTACTATGCTTGTGTCCATGATGCCAATATGAATGATGCTTATGGAGATAATTTTTCTATAGTTACTTCTGTTAAACATGAAATTGTTGCTATTGCACCCACACATGATAGTCCTATTATCTTTTTGAATTCTCCCAACTACATTATATCGGGGAAGTTTGCACTTATTAAGGATTATATTGATGGGTTGCGTCTTACTGTTACACATGATGATTTTGATGGATATAATGTGCATGTGTTTGCTGATCCTACTTGCAATTAGTATGAGAGAGGAACTAAATCCCCATCTCTCTATGTTTCTAGTACAATAAAATTGCGAGAAACTACTTATACTATTGGCGTTTACTTGATGAGCATGAGTAGTTCTTTTATGACATGCCGATGCATAGGAAGAGAGTTAGACTCCGTTGTTCTATGATATATGTTGCTTTGCCCTCACTACTAAACTATAAATCATTGTTACTGAAAATTGGTTTTGATATACCTTGGGATTCAGGTGGATTGATTACTTGAGCACATTATGCCTAGCTTAATGGCTTTAAAGAAATCTCTACCTGGAGGACACCGTGAAAGTTTTAGAGAGTCATTTTATTCCATTTTGTGCTTTTTAAAAGTTTAAAAACAAAAAAATATAGAGGGGAACCTAAAACTTTTTCAGAAAGAAAAGTTAAAGTGAGATGGATGAGCAATGTGGAAGTGGGGGCTAGCCTTGAACTTTGTTCATGCCCATGAAAACTTTGTGAACTTTGATTACAGAAATTTTTCAACCAAAAAAATTATCACCTTGTACAAATCCATTGTATTATAAAAATAATGTGTCAAGATTTACCTTTAGGGTGTTTAAATTGCTTGTTTGGTATGTATAGTGCAAAAACAAAAACTTTTCCTATAGTGTTTGAATTTTTATATTTTACTGAAAAGTGAAAAAATTCTACAATTTTTACACAATACTTTTATACAAATTTTAATACGCCCTAATTGTTCAGAATTTTTGGAGTTAATAAGTCTGCATCTTTACAGACTATCTTGTTTTCACAGATTGCTGTTATAGTTTCTTTGCATGCTTGTGTTTAGAACTTTGCCAAGCCCCTTAATGTGGGAGCATTAGAATTGTGTTAGCATATAGTAGGTAATGTTTGTATTATAATTATAAAATATTTTTATAGCAAGACATGATGGGATTTGATGTTATATGTACTAACCCCTTAATAAAAGTTCGGTGAAGTTTTGTGTGCATGAATTATTAGAACACCGAGGAGGCATCGATATGAGAAGAATAAGGAGAGGCCAGAGTTCAAGCTTGGGGATGCCCAAGTGAAAGCACAAGTGCTCCCTGGGTGATTTTGGTAATTAATGTCAACATATCTCTTGTTGGACTAATGTTCTCATCTAGTATGTTTCAGATAAGTTCAACAATGGAGTGGCGTGGACTAGAGGATGTGGAACCCCTTCAAAGATGATGAAAACAAATGATTGGCTCAAGCTCAAGCTCAGGACTCTACATTTTCTATTTTAGTGATCCAAGATCACATTGAGTCCATAGGAAAGCCAATACTATTAAAAGGGGATGAGGTGTTGCTTAATGGCTTGCTTGCTCAAAGTGCTTAGTGATATGCTCCAAAGCCCTCAACCACTTTCTCACATCCACATATGTCCCAAACCAAAAGTCAAACTCAGCCCCATCGAAATTTCCTATCCGACGCCACCGAGTTCACTTGACATAGCCACTCCCAGAAACCCTAGTCAATTCGGTCATACCGATGGGATCTCTGTCTTAGTGAGATGGGCTTGCCAACTCTTTGTAGCCTATTGCAGTAATTTCGGTCTCACCGAAATATGCAATCGGTCTCACCGAGTTTGCTTGGCCAACTCTCTGTTTTGCTTATTACCCAAATCAGTCCCACCGAGTTTGTGTAATCGGTCCAACCGAGATGAGGATTTACCCTAACCCTAGCACATCGGTCCTACCGAGTTGATAATATCGGTCCCACCGAAAATCCTAACATTCACATTTTGAAATAAATCGGTCTTACCGAGTTTTCTAATTCAGTCCCACCGAGTTTGGTGATCTGTGTGTAACGGTTAGTTTTTGTGTGGAGGCTTTATATACCCCTCCACCCACTCTTCATTCATGGAGAGAGCCATCAGAACGTGACTACACTTCCAACATACATTTTCTGAGAGAGAACCACCTACACTTGTGTTGGGGTCAAGATATTCCATTCCATCCACATAAATCTTGATCTCTAGCCTTCCCCAAGTTGCTTTTCACTCAAACCCTCTTTCCACCAAATCCAATCCTATGAGAGAGAGCTGAGTGTTGGGGAGACTATCATTTGAAGCACAAGAGCAAGGAGTTCATCATCAACACACCATCTATTACCTTTTGGAGAGTGGTGTCTCCTATATTGGCTAGGTGTCACTTGGGAGCCTCCATCAAGATTGTGGAGTTGAACCAAGGAGTTTGTACGGGTAAGGGGATCGCCTACGCCCTGAAGATCTACCCTAGTGAGGCAAGTCCTTCGTGGGCGATGGCCATGGTGGGATAGACAAGGTTGCTTCTTCGTGGACCCTTCGTGGATGGAGCCCTTCGTGGACTCGCGCAACCGTTACCCTTCGTGAGTTGAAGTCTCCATCAACGTGGATGTACGATAGCACCACCTATCGGAACCACGCCAAAAATCTACATGTCTCCAATTGCGTTTGCACACTCAAATCCCATCCCTTTACATTCTTGCAACTTGCATGATTTACTTTCCGCTACTCATATACTCTTATCATGCTTGCTTGATATGTATTGTGAATGTTTAAACTTGTGCCAAAACTCCACTTCAACTTAAAGAAATTAAAAACTGCAACTTTTCTTACTAAGAGTCTATTCACCCCCTCTAGACACCTCTTCTCGATCCTTTCAATTGGTATCAGAGCTTTGGTCTCCATTGCTTTGGTTTAAACACCTTTGGAGGAAGATGGATGAGTCTATGTTGGGGAGTCTTAGACATAGAGTGCCTATACTTGATGGAGAGTACTTTCATGAGTGGAAAAATGAGATGCTTGAGATTTTGAATCAATATCATTTGAACAAGTACATTACTAGCCCTTGTGCACCTCATGTTGATCCTTTGCATCCTACCCTTGATTAATCTATTGACATGATTCGTAATCTTAGAACTGTCAATTTAATCACTAGAGGTTTGCCTAGAAACTTGCTTGCTAGCTTGCCTGCTCTTGATTGTGCCTACACCATATGGAGATTCCTTGAGGAACGATGTCCAAACTCTTCCTTGAAAAACTTAGATGAGATTCTTCATAAGTCTATTGCCTTGAGTAAGATGAGTTCCAATGATCCCAAATTTGGTGATTCTTTATTGCATGAGGAACCGCATCCGACATAATTATCCATCACTGATCCATTGCCTATGAGCTTTTCTTATATTGTTCTTTGCTTATTTACTTTTTCGCTGCTACTGTTACAATCACTATAAAACCAAAACTGCTACCGTTACTTTTGCCACCGTTACCACTACTATCATATTACTTTGCTACTAAATACTTTGCTGCAGATATTAAGTTTCCAGGTGTGGTTGAATTGACAACTCAGCTGCTAATACTTGAGAATATTCTTTGGCTCCCCTTGTGTCGAATCAATAAATTTGGGTTGAATACTCTACCCTCGAAAACTGTTGCGATCCCCTATACTTGTGGGTTATCAAGACTATTTTCTGGCACCGTTGCCGGAGAGCATAGCTCTATTCTTTGAGTCACTTGGGATTTATATCTGTTTATCACTATGAAGAATCTGAAAGATCAAAGAACCAAGATTTTTCCCTCAACTATGAGGGGAGGTAAGTAACTGCCATCTAGCTCTGCACTTGATTCACCTTCTGTTTTGAGTAAACTTGCGACACCTACACCTGCTATTGATTCTGATATGTCGCATGTTATTGATGATGCCACTTTTGCTATGCATGATACTTATGATGAAACTACTACTATGCTTGATACTACTGTGCCACTAGGTGAATTTCTTGATGAACAACTGGCTAGGGCTAGAGAGAATGAAATTATTGAAACTGATAATATTGATGAAAGTGATGATGAAGATTCTCCCCCTAGATATGAATTGCCTGTTGTTCCTGAGGGTTATGTTATGGATGAAGAAACTGCTAGAGACTTCTTAGCTTGCAATGATAGATCTGATCTTAAGAAATTATTAGCTAAGCTTAAAGAAAAGTCAATTTGAAGTGAAGATCAAGAAGGTTCGCAGCGACAATGGAACGGAGTTCAAGAACGCAAATGTGGACACCTTTCTTGATGAAGAAGGGATTTCACACGAGTTCTTCGCTACGTAGACACCTCAACAAAATGGAGTTGTTCAGAGGAAGAACCAAACTCTTATTGAGATGGCAAGAATGATGCTTGATGAGTACAAGACTCCGAAACACTTTTGGGCAGAAGCGGTTGGGACAACTTGTCATGCAACAAATCGCTTGTATCTTCACAAGCTACTCGGCAAGACGGCATACGAGCTTCTCGCTGGTAACAAACCCCAAGTTGGATACTATCGAGTATTTGGCTCAAAGTGCTACATTCTTGATAAGCATCATCGTTCTAAATTTGCTCCTAAATCTCATGAAGGTTTCCTACTTGGTTATGGCTCAGACTCTCACACTTAGCATGTCTACAACAATTTCACCCGAAAGGTTGAAGAGACGGTAGATGTGAAGTTTGATGAATCTAACGGCTCGCAAGTAGAGCAATTGCCAATTGATGTAGGAGATAAGGATCCTTCAGAAGCAATCCAAGATTTATCTATTGGCAAGATTCATCCAACGGAGGTAAAGGAGAGTACCTCGTCCGTCCAAGTGGAAGCTTCTACCTCACAACAAGGTGAACCAAGAGTTGATACGGAAGCATCCACAAGTGGGACACATCAAGATGAAGAAAACGAGGAAGTACACCAATATGAACCTCATCAACCTCCTTCTCCACCAAGACAAGAGAACAACAACGCCAATAACGAAGAAGGCCAAGAAGAAGGACAAGATGATGAAGAAGATGTTCCACCCTGACCCAAGCAAAAGCTTTCACGAGTTCGAGAAAGAGTCTCAAGAGATCATCTCGTCAAACAAATCTTCAATGATATTCAAACCGGGAGAATCACTCGCTCTGAAACTCGTTTGGCTAATTTTTGTGAACATTATTCATTCATCTCGAGCATTGAACCTATGAAGGTTGAAGAAGCATTGGAAGATCCGGATTGGATAAACGCCATGCATGAAGAGCTACACAACTTTGAGAGAAATCAAGTGTGGACATTGGTCGAGAAGCCCGACAACAACCACAACATCATTGGTACCAAATGGGTGTTTCACAACAAGCAAGACGAAGATGGTCAAGTCGTTCGCAACAAAGCTCATCTCGTCGCCCAAGGCTACACTCAAGTCGAAGTATGGACTAGGTGAGACATATGCCCCCGTTGCTAGACTTGAGTCCATCCGCATCTTGCTTGCCTATGCTAATCACCATGATATCACTTTATACAAATGGACATTAAAAGTGCTTTTCTAAATGGTGAAATTGAGGAGGAAGTTTATGTTAAACAACCTCCTGGCTTTGTCAATCCTAAGAAACCCGATCACATTTACAAACTTCACAAAGCTCTTTATGGTCTTAAACAAGCTCCTAGAGCGTGGTATAAGTGCTTGACCAAGTTTCTTATTGAAAAAGGCTTTGAGATTGGAAAAATAGATTCTACTCTTTTTACTAAAAGGGTTAACGGTGAATTATTTGTGTGCCAAATTTATGTTGATGATATAATATTTGGTTCGACTAACCCTCATTTTAGTGAAAAGTTTGGGAAGCTAATGTCGAAGAAGTTTGAGATGTCTATGATGAGTGAACTCAAGTTCTTTCTTGGTTTGCAAATCAAGCAAACTAAGGAAGGCACCTTTGTTTCTCAAACAAAGTACACCAATGACTTATTAAAGAAGTTCAATATGTAAGAATGCAAAGGTATGAAAACTCCCATGCCTACCAGTGGACATCTTGACTTGACCAAGGATGGCAAACCGGTTGACCAAAAGGTTTATCGCTCTATGATTGGCTCATTATTATATCTATGTGCCTCCCGTCCCGATATTATGCTAAGTGTGTGCATGTGTGCACGATATCAAGCGGCCCCCAAAGAATGTCATCTTAAGGCTGTAAAAAAGGATAGTGAGATACTTAATACATACACCAAATTTTGGCATTTGGTATCCTAAGAGGTCCTCTTTTGATCTTGTTGGCTATTCCGATTCGGACTATGCCGGAGACAAGGTTGATAGAAAGTCCACTTCGGGTACTTGTGAATTTCTTGGTAGATCTCTTGTGTCTTGGTCCTCCAAGAAACAAAACTCGGCATCCTTATCCACCACCGAAGCGGAATATATTGTCGCCGGTTCATGTTGTGCCCAATTACTTTGGATGACCCAAACTCTTAAAGATTATGGGATAAATGTGAAACATATTCCATTGCTTTGTGACAATGAGAGTGATATTAAGATTGCTCACAATCCCATGCAACATTCTCGAACTAAGCATATTGAAGTTCGTCATCATTTCATTCGAGATCATGTTGCTAAAGGGGACATTGATCTTAAATATGTTTGTACCGATAAGCAATTGGCGGATATATTCACCAAACCGCTTGATGGGAAAGTCTTTTTCTGTTTGGGAGGTGAATTGAACATCATTGATGCTTCAAACTTGGAGTAGGAACTCCATTTGAATACATGCAAGGCATGAGCCTATGACTAATCCTTGATACTTCTCTTATGATGATGATCATATGTCTTGGATATTCTTGCACCCTTGCATGCTATCTAACCCTTGTAGGTACTTGGATGAATCTAAACCTATGAGATTGCAACTCCCATACAACTTGAGCAATCTCTACATCACCAAGTCTCTACACAATGGTGGTTGAAGATAAGGAAGCTTGGAACACTTCAACATATCCTTTGACAAATTCAATATATCAAATTTCATTCGGCATCAAATTTCATGATTGTCATTTTGGATACACTAGTGCTCTTTCTTGCAAAACTAACCCACGTAGGTAGATGAACTCACTTCCAAGTGGTGCTCCCAACTCTTGATGAGCTACATCAACCTCGAGCAAACCACACAAGTTCAACTACATGACTAAGATCAACACCACCACCTAAGGTATGTCATTCCATCTTAGAGAAGCTTTACCTCAAGTCATAGGTCAAAGCAACTCAACAAGATGTGAATACATCAAATGCTTAAACAAAAAATGGTAACCCCATTTTGAGCTTAAACGATGAGTATGACTTATGATCAAGTGTTCTCACTTGACTCCTTAGTCAATATACTCTAACATAGGTGACTCTGTCAACGCCCAATTCTAGATGAAGTTCTCTAGTGTTTTTGCATTTGTCCTTTGCATATTTATTCCCTTTCCTTTTTTCAAAAAAAAAACTTCATCTAGATTTTCTTTTATCTGTTTAGTTCTACATTTTCTGCATCCAATTCATTGCAAATCCTTTAGTTATTTCCTTGCAAATCCTTGAGAGATCTTATTTGCCTGGTGAGCTGAGATGACAAGTGTTCTCTCTATGTTGAACTCGGTCATGCCGATATGTTGTTTTCGGTCAAACCGAACCAATTCGGTACCACCGAAGACTACAACTCGGTATCACCGATTTCACTGCGGAGAAGACAATTTTCCACTTGTTCCTGCACTTTTGTTCCAGCTCCACTCGATGATTCTTGTCCTCTACCAGCATCACAATCTATATGCTACTTTGCTCTGTGACTCAAGGACCAAACCTTTTGACTCACACGCCAGAAGATCCCTTCTTGGAAATTGATGTCAAAGGGGGAGAGAGATCACATCAAAGCTTATTCCCTTCAAAGGGGGAGAGAGAGTAAAAGGGAGAGAGAGGTAATCTCATCAAAGGCCCCAGATGCTTGGTGTTCAAGAGGAGAGAAGTCACATGTCTTTAAGAGGGGAAAGACATGTCTATGTTATGTTTATATTTATGATCTGTTTAGCTCTGATTTTGTTTCCCTATGTTCTCCCATTATCCAATACAAGATTCAGGGGGAGAAAGACTGCTAGGGAAGGAAATCTTTGAATTCATTGCATATCGTTTTCCTTTGGGGACATGTCTACATACAATAGAGTACTCATTACTCACTCTCTACATGTCATCCCAGTCTTGGTACTTGAAAGAATAAGTGATCCCTCGGTGATTTTGACAATTAATGACAACATATCTCTTGTTGGACTAATACTTTTACCTAGTATGTTTCAGACAAGTTCAACAAATTAAGTGGCATGGACTAAAGGATGTGGAACCCCTTCAAGATGCTAAGGACAAAGGATTAGCTCAAGCTTCAAGATCAAGACTCTACATTTTCTATTTTTAGTGATCCAAGATCACATTGAGTCTATAGGAAAAGCCAATACTATCAAGAGGGGATGAGGTGTTGCTTGATGAGGTTCTTGCTTCATAGTGCTTAGTGATATGCTCCAAAACCCTCAACTACCTTCCCACATCCACATATGACCTAAACCAAAAGTCAAACTCGGCCCCACTGACTCTTTCTATCCGGCACCACCGAGTTCAGATGTCATAGCCACTGCCACAAACCCTAGGCAAATTGGTTTCACCGATAGGGATCTCGGTCTCACCGAGATGTGATTGTAATCTCTGTGTGTATGTCTATTACCAAAATCGGTCCCACCGATATTGAGCAATCGGTACTACCGAGATTACAATGCAAACTTTCTGGTTAGCTTATTACCAAAATCAGTCCCACTGAGTTTGTGTAATCGGTCTCACCAAGTTTGCCTGACCAACTCTCTGGTTAGCTTATTACCACAATCGGTCCCAGCGAGTTTGTGTAATCGGTCACACCGAGATTACGTTATGCCCTAACCCTAACCATATCGGTCCTACCGAGTTGCATCTTAGTCCCACCGAAAATCCTAACGGTCACTAGGTTTGCTAAATCGGTCCGACCGAGTTTATCAATTTGGTCTCACCGAGATTGGTAAATTGTGTGTAACGGTTAGTTTTTGTGTGGAGGCTATATATACCCCTCCACCCACTCTTCATTCGTGGAGAGAGCCATCAGAACATACCTGCACTTCCAATACACATTTTCTGAGAGAGAACCACCTACTCATGTGTTGAGGCCAAGACATTCCATTCCCACCATATGAATCTTGATCTCTAGCCTTCCCCAAGTTGCTTTCCATTCAAATCTTCTTTCCACCAAATCCAAATCCTGTGAGAGAGAGTTGAGTATTGGGGAGACTATCATTTGAAGCACAAGAGCAAGGAGTTCATCATCAACACACCATTTGTTACTTCTTGGAGAGTGGTGTCTCCTAGATTGGCTAGGTGTCACTTGGGAGCCTCTGACAAGATTGTGGAGTTGAACCATGGATTTTGTAAGGGCAAGGATATCACCTACTTCGTGAAGATCTACCGCTAGTGAGCCAAGTCCTTCATGGGCTATGGCCATGATGGGATAGACAAGGTTGCTTCTTTGTGGACCCTTTGTGGGTGGAGCCCTCCGTGGACTCGCGCAACCGTTACCCTTCGTGGGTTGAAGTATCCATCAATGTGGATGTACGATAGCACCACCTATTGGAACCACGACAAAAACATATGTGTCTCCAATTGCGTTTGAATTCTCCAAACCCTTCCCCTTACATTCTTGCAAGTTGCATGCTTTACTTTCCGCTGCTCATATACTCCTTGCATGCTTGCTTGAAATGTATTGTGTTTGTTAAACTTGTGCCAAAACTCCACTTCAACTTAAAGAAATTAAAAACTACAACTTTTGGTACTTAGTGTCTAATCACACCCCCTCTAAACACCTCTTCATGATCCTTTCAGTACTCTTGTGGTTTCTTTTGGTTGCTCTATCTTGTAGATGTATCTGTGTTATCTAACCTTGTTTACTCAGCTTCATTCCTTCCTAAGCCAACTCAAGACCACAAGGTAAGTATATGCATCACACTCATGTGCATGAGGATTTCTTGCTAACGTACATACTGTTTGCAAGAAGGACTCATGAGCATGTAGGTACATTTTCTATATTCACATCCTTTGCTCTGATGCATATAGCCAAGATACATGTAACACATTCCTTACTATGTCATGCTTATGTATTCACATGCTCCTATATTCCATATTTGCATGATTGCATACATATAGGGGGATCCTATGAATGTTACATGTCTTTCCAAAGCTTTACTGGTTATTCTCTATATCTTTATCTAAATCTTTGATGTATGTTGTCATCAATTACCAAAAAGGGGGACATTGAAAGCACATGTGCTCCCTGGGTGACTTTGGTAATTAATGTTAATATATCTCTTGTTGGACTAATGTTCTCATCTAGTATGTTTCAGATAAGTTCAACAATGGAGTGGCGTGGACTAGAGGATGTGGAACCCCTTCAAAGATGATGAAGACAAATGATTGGCTCAAGCTCAAGATCAGGACTCTACATTTTCTATTTTAGTGATCCAAGATCACATTGAGTCCATAGGAAAGCCAATACTATTAAAAGGGGATGAGGTGTTGCTTAATGGCTTGCTTGTTCAAAGTGCTTAGTGATATGCTCCAAAGCCCTCAACCACTTTCTCACATCCACATATGTCCCAAACCAAAAGTCAAACTCAGCCCCGCCGAAATTTCTTATCCGGCGCCACCGAGTTCACTTGACATAGCCACTGCCAGAAACCCTAGTCAATTGGGTCATACCGACGGGATCTCGGTCTCACCGAGATGGGCTTGCCAACTCTCTGCTGCCTATTGCAGTAATTTCGGTCTCACCGAAATATGCAATCGGTCTCACCGAGTTTGCTTGGCCAACTCTCTGTTTTGCTTATTACCCAAATCGGTCCCACCGAGTTTGTGTAATCGGTCCAACTGAGATGAGGATTTACCCTAACCCTAGCACATCAGTCCTACCGAGTTGATAATATCGGTCCCACCGAAAATCCTAACGTTCACATTTTGAACTAAATCGGTCTTACTGAGTCTTCTAATTCGGTCCCATCGAGTTTGGTGATTTGTGTGTAACGGTTAGATTTTGTGTGGAGGCTATATATACCCCTCCACCCACTCTTCATTCATGGAGAGAGCCATCAGAACATGCCTACACTTCCAACATACATTTTCTGAGAGAGAACCACCTACACTTGTGTTGAGGTCAAGATATTCCATTCGAACCACATAAATCTTTATCTCTAGCCTTCCTCAAGTTGCTTTCTACTCAAACCCTCTTTCCACCAAATCCAATCCTATGAGAGAGAGCTGAGTGTTGGGGAGACTATCATTTGAAGCAAAAGAGCAAGGAGTTCATCATCAACACACCATCTATTACCTTTTGGAGAGTGGTGTCTCCTAGATTGGCTATGTGTCACTTGGGAGCCTCCGTCAAGATTGTGGGGTTGAACCAAGGAGTTTGTACGGGCAAGGAGATCGCCTACTCCGTGAAGATCTACCCTAGTGAGGCAAGTCCTTCGTGGGCAATGGCCATGGTGGGATAGACAAGGTTGCTTCTTCGTGGACCCTTCATGGGTGGAGCCCTCCGTGGACTCACGCAACCATTACCCTTTGTGGGTTGAAGTCTCCATCAACGTGGATGTACAATAGCACCACCTATCGGAACCACGCCAAAAATCTCCGGGTCTCCAATTGCGTTTGCACACTCAAGTCCCATCCCTTTACATCCTTGCAACTTGCATCATTTACTTTCCGCTGCTCATATACTCTTATCGTGCTTGCTTGATATGTATTGTGAATGTTTAAACTTGTGCCAAAACTCCACTTCAACTTAAAGAAATTAAAAACTGCAACTTTTCTTACTAAGAGTCTATTCACCCCCCCTCTAGACACCTCTTCTCGATCCTTTCACCAAGGCATCCCAAGTGAATATTCAAGGAGACTCAAGTGTCTAAGCTTGGGGATGCCTCGGAAGGCATCCCATCTTTCTTCCTCAATAATTATCGATATGTCTCGGGTTTTGATTTGTTCACATGATATGCATAAATTCTTGGAGCGTCTTTTGTGTTTGTTTTCCCTTTTCTTTGATGCACCATGCTGGTATGAGATAGTCCTTGGTTGATTTATAGAATGCTCTTTGCACTTCACTTATATCTTATGCTCTCCGATGGAGCTATTCCACCGGGGATACTTCCCTCCGGGGGGGGGGGTTGGGTCGAAGCCATCGTCATCACCAATGCTCCTCTCATAATGAGAGGACTCATCTCCATCAACATCCTCACCAGCACTATCTCATCTCCAAACCCTATTTCATCTCTTGTATCAATCTTTGTCTCAAACCTCGGATTGGTACCTATGGGTTGCTAGTAGTGTTGATTACATCTTGTAATTGATGCTAGTTGGTTTATTTGGTGGAAGATTATATATCCAGTTTGTTAATCATATATTTACCTTCTCTGATCATGAACATGAATATGATATGTGAGTAGTTCCGTTTGTTAGTGAGGACATGGGAGAAGTCTTATTATAAGTAATCATGTGAAGTTGGTTTTCGTTTAATGTTTTGATGATGTGTTGTGTTGTTCTTCCTTTAGTGGTGTAGTGAACGTCAACTACATGATACATCACCATGTTTGGGCCAAGCGGAAGGCATTGTGGGATTAGTTTGTAGACGATGGGTTGCGGGAGTGATAGAAACCTAAATCCTAGTTTATTAGTTGTTCCATAAAGGGCTGTTTTGGATCCGTATGTTTCATGCTATGGTTTGATTTATCTTAATTCTTCTCTTATAGTTGCAGATACTTGCTACAGGGGATAATCACAAGTGGCTTGTGTTGGAAATATGCCCTAGAGGCAATAATAAAAGTGTTATTATTATATTTCTTTGTTCATGATAATAGTCTTTTATTCATGCTATAATTGTATTATCCGGAAATCGTAATACACGTGTGAATACATAGACCACAATATGTCCCTAGTGAGCCTCTAGTTGACTAGCTCGTTGTGATCAACAGATAGTCATGGTTTCCTGGCTATGGACATTGGATGTCGTTGATAACGGGATCACATCATTAGGAGAATGATGTGATGGACAAGACCCAATCCTAAGCATAGCACAAAGGTCGGTTAGTTCGTTTGCTAGAGCTTTTCCAATGTAAAGTATCTCTTCCTTAGACCATGAGATCGTGTAACTCCCGGACACCGTAGGAGTTCTTTGGGTGTACCAAACGTCACAACGTAACTGGGTGACTATAAAGGTGCATTACAGGTATCTCCAAAAGTGTCTGTTGGGTTGACATGGATCGAGACTGGGATTTGTCACTCCGTATGACGGAGAGGTATCTCTGGGCCCACTCGGTAATGCATCATCATAATGAGCTCAAGGTGACCAAGTGTTTGGTCACGGGATCATGCATTGCGGTACGAGTAAAGTGACTTGCCGGTAACGAGACTGAACAAGGTATTGGGATACCGACGATCGAGTCTCGGGCAAGTAATGTACCAATTGACAAAGGGAATTGTATACGGGGTTTGATTGAATCCTCGACATCGTGGTTCATCCAATGACATCATCGAGGAGCATGTGGGAGCCAACATGGGTATCCAGATCCCGCTGTTGGTTATTGACCGGAGAGTCTCGGTCATGTCTGCATGTCTCCCGAACCCGTAGGGTCTACACACTTAAGGTTCGGTGATGCTAGGGTTATCAGGAAGACAAGTATGTGATTACCGAATGTTATTCGGAGTCCCGGATGAGATCCCGGACGTCACGAGGAGTCCCGGAATGGTCCGGAGGTAAAGTTTTATATATGGGAAGTTGTTAAACGGGCACCGGAAAGTTTCGGGGTCATACCGGTATTGTACCGGGACCACCGGAAAGGTTCCGGGGGTCCACCGGGAGGGACCACCCCTCCCGGGGGGCACTTGGGCTGCGTAGGGATAGCAGCCAGCCCCTAGTGGGCTTGGCGCGCCCCCCCTTTGGGCCCATGCGCCTAGGGTTGGGGGGGGGGAACCCTAAAGGGGGCGCACCCCCCTTGCTTGGGGGGCAAGCCCCCCACCCTTTGGCCGCCCCCCCTCTAGGGTTTCCCCTAGAGGGCCGGCCCCCTTGCCCCTCTCCTCCTATATATAGAGGGGTGAGGGGAGGGCTGCAACACCACAACTCAAGGCGCAACCCCTCCCCTCCCCAACACCTCCTCCTCCGTACGTGCTTGGTGAAGCCCTGTCGGAGTACTGCTGCACCAACTACACCACGCCGTCGTGCTGCCGTTGGAGCTGCCTTCCTCAACCTCTCCTTCCTCCTTGCTGGATCAAGATGGAGGAGACGTCGTCCGTCCCGTACGTGTGTTGAACGCGGAGGTGCTGTCCGTTCAGCACTTGGTCATCTGTGATCCGAATCACGACGAGTACGACTCCATCATCACCATCCCCTTGAACGCTTCCGCACTCTATCTACAAGTGGTATGTAGATGCAAACTCTTCCCTTGACTCGTTGCTTAGATGAACTCATAGATGGATCTTGGTGAAACCGTAGGAAAAATTTTAATTTTCTGCAATGTTCCCCAATAGTGGCATCATGAGCTAGGTCTATGCGTAGTTCTCTTTGCACGAGTAGAACACAATTTTGTTGTGGGCGTAGATCTTGTCAACTTGCTTGCCGCTACTAGTCTTATCTTGCTTCAGCGGTATTGTGGGATGAAGCGGCCCGGACCAACCTTACACGTACGCTTACGTGAGACCGGTTCCACCGATTGACATGCACTAGTTGCATAAGGTGGCTGGCGGGTGTCTGTCTCTCCCACTTTAGTTGGAGCGGATTCGATGAAAAGGGTCCTTATGAAGGGTAAATAGAAGTTGACAAAATCACGTTGTGGTTATTCGTAGGTAAGAAAACGTTCTTGCTAGAACCCAATTGCAGCCACGTAAAAGATGCAACAACAATTAGAGGACGTCTAACTTGTTTTTGCAGCGATTGATCATGTGATGTGATATGGCCAGAAGTTGTGATGAATGATGAATTATGATGTATGAGATCATGTTCTTTGTAATAGGATTCACGACTTGCATGTCGATGAGTATGACAACCGGCAGGAGCCATAGGAGTTGTCTTTATTTTTGTATGACCTGCGTGTCATTGAAGAACGCCATGTAACTTACTTTACTTTATTGCTAAACGCGTTAGTCATAGAAGTAGAAGTAGTCGTTGGCGTGACAACTTCATGAAGACACGATGATGGAGATCATGATGGTGGAGATCATGGTGTCATGCCGGTGACAAGATGATCATGGAGCCCCGAAGATGAAGATCAAAGGAGCTATATGATATTGGCCATATCATGTCACTACTTTATATAATTGCATGTGATGTTTATTATGTTTTATGCATCTTGTTTACTTAGGACGACGGTAGTAAATAAGATGATCCCTTACAACAATTTCAAGAAGTGTTCTCCCCTAACTGTGCACCGTTGCTAAAGTTCGTCGCTTCTAAGCACCACGTGATGATCGGGTGTGATGGATTCTTACGTTCACATACAACGGGTGTAAGACAGTTTTACACAGCAAAACACTTAGGGTTAACTTGACGAGCCTAGCATGTACAGACATGGCCTCGGAACACGGAGACCGAAAGGTCGAACACGAGTCGTATGGAAGATACGATCAACATGAGAATGTTCACCGATGATGACTAGTCCGTCTCACGTGATGATCGGACACGGGCTAGTCGACTCGGATCGTGTAACACTTAGATGACTAGAGGGATGTCTAATCTGAGTGGGAGTTCATAATTTGATTAGAACTTAATTATCATGAACTTAGTCTAAAACCTTTGCAAATATGTCTTGTAGATCAAATGGCCAACGCTCATGTCAACATGAACTTCAACGCGTTCCTAGAGAAAACCAAGCTGAAAGATGATGGCAGCAACTATACGGACTGGGTCCGGAACCTGAGGATCATCCTCATAGCTGCCAGGAAACAATATGTCCTAGAAGGACCGCTAGGTGACGCTCCCATCCCAGAGAACCAAGACATTATGAATGCTTGGCAGTCTCGTGCTGATGATTACTCCCTTGTTCAGTGCGGCATGCTTTACAGCTTAGAACCGGGGCTCCAAAAGCGTTTTGAGCATCACGGATCATATGAGATGTTCGAGGAGCTGAAACTAGTTTTCCAAGCTCACGCCCGGGTCGAGAGATATGACATCTCCGACAAGTTCTATAGTTGTAAGATGGAGGAAAATAGTTCTGTCAGTGAGCACATACTCAAGATGTCTGGGTTGCACAACCGTATGACCCAGCTGAATATTAACCTCCCTGATGAGGCAGTCATTGACAGAATCCTTCAGTCGCTCCCACCAAGCTACAAGAGCTTTGTGATGAACTACAATATGTAGGGGATGGTAAAGACCATTCCTGAAGTATTTTCTATGCTGAAGTCAGCAGAGGTTGAAATCAAGAAAGAACATCAAGTGTTGATGGTCAATAAGACCACTAAGTTCAAGAAGGGCAAGGGTAAGAAGAACTTCAAGAAGGACGGCAAAGAGGTTGCCGCGCCCGGTAAGCCAGTTGCCGGGAAGAAGTCAAAGAATGGACCCAAGCCTGAGACTGAGTGCTTTTATTGCAAGGGGAAGGGTCACTGGAAGCGGAACTGCCCCAAATACTTAGCGGATAAGAAGGCCGGCAACACTAAAGGTATATTTGATATACATGTAATTGATGTGTACCTTACCAGTACTCGTAGTAACTCCTGGGTATTTGATACCGGTGCCGTTGCTCATATTTGTAACTCACATCAGGAGCTGCGGAATAAGCGGAGACTGGCGAAGGACGAGGTGACGATGCACGTCGGGAATGGTTCCAGAGTCGATGTGATCGCCGTCGGCACGCTACCTCTACATTTACCCACGGGATTAGTTTTGAACCTTAATAATTGTTATTTAGTGCCAAGTTTGAGCATGAACATTGTATCTGGATCTCGTTTAATACGAGATGGCTACTCATTTAAGTCTGAGAATAATGGTTGTTCGATTTATATGAGAGATATGTTTTATGGTCATGCTCCGATGGTCAATGGTTTATTCTTAATGAATCTCGAACGTAGTGCTACACATATTCATAGCGTGAATACCAAAAGATGTAAAGTTGATAACGATAGTCCCACATACTTGTGGCACTGCCGCCTTGGTCACATTGGTGTCAAGCGCATGAAGAAACTCCATGCTGATGGACTTTTGGAGTCTCTCGATTATGAAACGTTTGACACATGCGAACCATGCCTCATGGGCAAGATGACCAAGACTCCGTTCTCCGGAACAATGGAGCGAGCAACCAACTTGTTGGAAATCATACATACCAATGTGTGCGGTCCAATGAGTGTTGAGGCTCGCGGAGGATATCGTTATGTTCTCACTCTCACAGATGACTTGAGTAGATATGGGTATGTCTACTTGATGAAACACAAGTCTGAGACCTTTGAAAAGTTCAAGGAATTTCAGAATGAGGTAGAGAATCAACGTGACCGAAAGATAAAATTCCTACGATCAGATCGTGGAGGAGAATACTTAAGTCACGAATTTGGTACACACTTAAGGAAATGTGGAATCGTTTCACAACTCACGCCGCCTGGAACACCTCAGCATAACGGTGTGTCCGAACGTCGTAATCGCACTCTATTGGATATGGTGCGGTCTATGATGTCTCTTACCGATTTACCGCTATCATTTTGGGGATACGCTCTAGAGACAGCTACATTCACTTTAAATAGGGCACCGTCTAAATCCGTTGAGACGACACCGTATGAAGTATGGTTTGGGAAGAAACCTAAGCTGTCGTTTCTGAAAGTTTGGGGATGCGATGCTTATGTCAAGAAACTTCAACCTGAGAAGCTCGAACCCAAGTCGGAAAAATGCGTCTTCATAGGATACCCTAAGGAAACCATTGGGTATACCTTCTACTTAAGATCCGAGGGCAAGATCTTTGTCGCTAAGAACGGATCCTTTCTGGAAAAAGAGTTTCTCTCGAAAGAAGTAAGTGGGAGGAAAGTAGAACTCGATGAAGTACTACCTCTTGAGCGGGACAGTAGTGCAGCTCAGGAAGATGTTCCTGTGATGCCTACACCAACTGAAGAGGAAAATAATGATGATGATCAAGGTACTTCGGATCAAGTTGCTACTGAACTTCGTAGGTCCACAAGGACACGTTCCGCACCAGAGTGGTACGGCAACCCTGTCCTGGAAATCATGTTGTTAGACAACGGTGAACCTTCGAACTATGAAGAAGCGATGGCGGGCCCAGATTCCAACAAATGGCTAGAAGCCATGAAATCCGAGATAGAATCCATGTATGAAAACAAAGTATGGACTTTGACTGACTTGCCCGATGATCAGCGAGCGATAGAAAACAAATGGATCTTTAAGAAGAAGACAGACGCGGATGGTAATGTCACCATCTATAATGCTCGACTTGTCGCTAAGGGTTATCGGCAAGTTCAAGGGATTGACTACGATGAGACTTTCTCTCCCGTAGCGAAGCTTAAGTCCGTCCGAATCATGTTAGCAATTGCCGCATACTATGATTATGAGATATGGCAGATGGACATCAAAACGGCATTCCTTAACGGGCATCTTAAGGAAGAGCTGTATATGATACAACCGGAAGGTTTTGTCGATCCTAAGAACGCTAACAAAGTATGCAAGCTCCAGCGATCCATTTATGGGCTGGTGCAAGCATCTCGGAGTTGGAATATTCGCTTTGATGAGATGATCAAAGCGTTTGGGTTTATGCAGACTTATGGAGAAGCCTGCGTTTACAAGAAAGTGAGTGGGAGCTCTGTAGCATTTCTCATATTATATGTAGATGACATACTTTTGATGGGAAATGATATAGAATTTTTGGACAGCATTAAGGCCTACTTGAATAAGTGTTTTTCAATGAAGGACCTTGGAGAAGCTGCTTATATATTAGGCATCAAGATCTGTAGAAATAGATCGAGACGCCTCATAGGTCTTTCACAAAGCACATACCTTGATAAGATTTTGAAGAAGCTAAAAATGGATCAGTCTAAGAAGGGGTTCTTGCCTGTATTGCAAGGTGTGAGATTGAGCTCGGCTCAATGCCCGACCACGGCAAAAGATAAAGAAGAGATGAGTGTCATCCCCTATGCTTCAGCCATAGGATCTATTATGTATGCCATGCTGTGTACCAGACCTGATGTAAACCTTGCCGTAAGTTTGGTAGGAAGATACTAAAGTAATCCCGGCAAGGAACACTGGACAGCGGTCAAGAATATCCTAAAGTACCTGAAAAGGACGAAGGACATGTTTCTCGTTTATGGAGGTGACAAAGAGCTCGTCGTAAAGGGTTACGTCGACGCTAGCTTCGACACAGATCTGGATGACTCTAAGTCACAAACCGGATACGTGTATATGTTGAATGGTGGAGCAGTAAGCTGGTGCAGCTGCAAGCAGAGCGTCGTGGCGGGATCTACATGTGAAGCGGAGTACATGGCAGCCTCGGAGGCAGCGCATGAAGCTATTTGGGTGAAGGAGTTCATCACCGACCTAGGAGTCATACCCAATGCGTCGGGGCCGATCAAACTTTTCTGTGACAATACTGGAGCTATTGCCCTTGCGAAGGAGCCCAGATTTCACAAGAAGACCAGGCACATCAAGCGTCGTTTCAACTCCATCCGTGAGAATGTTCAAGATGGAGACATAGAAATTTGCAAAGTACATACGGATCTGAATGTCGCAGATCCGTTGACTAAACCTCTCTCGCGAGCGAAACATGATCAACACCAGAACTCTATGGGTGTTCGATTCATCACAATGTAACTAGATTATTGACTCTAGTGCAAGTGGGAGACTGTTGGAAATATGCCCTAGAGGCAATAATAAAAGTGTTATTCTTATATTTCTTTGTTCATGATAATAGTCTTTTATTCATGCTATAACTGTATTATCCGGAAATCGTAATACACGTGTGAATACATAGACCACAATATGTCCCTAGTGAGCCTCTAGTTGACTAGCTCGTTGTGATCAACAGATAGTCATGGTTTCCTGGCTATGGACATTGGATGTCGTTGATAATGGGATCACATCATTAGGAGAATGATGTGACGGACAAGACCCAATCCTAAGCATAGCACAAAGGTCGGTTAGTTCGTTTGCTAGAGCTTTTCCAATGTCAAGTATCTCTTCCTTAGACCATGAGATCGTGTAACTCCCGGACACCGTAGGAGTGCTTTGGGTGTACCAAACGTCACAACGTAACTGGGTGACTATAAAGGTGCATTACAGGTATCTCCGAAAGTGTCTGTTGGGTTGACATGGATCGAGACTGGGATTTGTCTCTCCGTATGACGGAGAGGTATCTCTGGGCCCACTCGGTAATGCATCATCATAATGAGCTCAAGCTGACCAAGTGTTTGGTCACGGGATCATGCATTGCGGTACGAGTAAAGTGACTTGCCGGTAACGAGACTGAACGAGGTATTGGGATACCGACGATCGAGTCTCGGGCAAGTAACGTACCGATTGACAAAGGGAATTGTATACGGGGTTTGATCGAATCCTCGACATCGTGGTTCATCCGATGACATCATCGAGGAGCATGTGGGAGCCAACATGGGTATCCAGATCCCGTTGTTGGTTATTGACCGGAGAGTCTCGGTCATGTCTGCATGTCTCCCGAACCTGTAGGGTCTACACACTTAAGGTTCGGTGACGCTAGGGTTATCAGGAAGACAAGTATGTGATTACCGAATGTTGTTCGGAGTCCCGGATGAGATCCCGGACGTCACGAGGAGTCCCGGAATGGTCCGGAGGTAAAGTTTCATATATGGGAAGTTGTTAAACGGGCACCGGAAAGTTTCGGGGTCATACCGGTATTGTACCGGGACCACCGGAAAGGTTCCGGGGGTCCACCGGGAGGGACCACCCCTCCCGGGGGGCCACTTGGGCTGCGTAGGGATAGCAGCCAGCCCCTAGTGGGCTTGGCGCTCCCCCCCTTTGGGCCCATGCGCCTAGGGTTGGGGAGGGGGAAACCCTAAAGGGGGCGCACCCCCCTTGCTTGGGGGGCAAGCCCCCCACCCTTTGGCCGCCGCCCCCCTCTAGGGTTTCCCCTAGAGGGCCGGCCCCCTTGCCCCTCTCCTCCTATATATAGAGGGGTGAGGGGAGGGCTGCAAGACCACAACTCAAGGTGCAGCCCCTCCCCTCCCCAACACCTCTCCTCCTCCGTACGTGCTTGGCGAAGCCCTGTTGGAGTACTGCTGCACCAACTACACCACGTCGTCGTGCTGCCGTTGGAGCTGCCTTCCTCAACCTCTCCTTCCTCCTTGCTGGATCAAGATGGAGGAGACGTCGTCCGTCCCGTACGTGTGTTGAACGCGGAGGTGCTGTCCGTTCAGCACTTGGTCATCGGTGATCCGAATCACGACGAGTACGACTCCATCATCACCATCCCCTTGAACGCTTCCGCACTCTATCTACAAGTGGTATGTAGATGCAAACTCTTCCCTTGACTCGTTGCTTAGATGAACTCATAGATGGATCTTGGTGAAACCGTAGGAAAATTTTTAATTTTCTGCAACGTTCCCCAACAGCTTGTTTGTTCAAGTAAGAACAACACCTTAGCTTTGGTCCATCCACATAACAACTTATCAAAGCAATTAACGTGAGTCAATGAATCGTGATGAGTGTAACTAGACGAAATTCCCTTGCGTCCTGGAGAACAATTTAATCACTATAAGAAGTAATTTTGGCTTGTCCTTTGCAATAAAAAGGATTGGGCCATCTTGCTGCACCTTGTTACTCTGGTTACTTGTTACCTATTATGAATTATCCTGTTATCAAACTATATGATACAACTACTTTACAACACTTGCAGAGAATACCTTGATGAAAATCGCTGATTTATTCCTTCCACTCCTCGCTGGTTTCAACGCTCTTACTTATCGAAAGAACTATGATTGATTCCCTATACTTGTGGATCATCAAGCTTCTCCAATGTTGGCCCCCAAAGCAGACACTGTATCCGTCCACGGACCGGTGGGGACCACTCCGTGGACACTGATACGGGAGCCGGCCATCCAAATCTATCCCCTAAATATCCACCTAGGTACGGTCAATTTGAAATTCAAATCCATCCGATCACATAGCACATGCCGGATCACAACCAAAAATAGGCAAGTATGCATAGTTTTTACATGCTCGATCACAAAAGATTAGCGGTCCGGTAGTCTGTGCAAAAAATTCCCCACTGGACCAGCCATCTGAGTCTCATCGCTCACTCTGCCGCCACCACGGTCTTGGCCATCGTCTTCTCGGCCGCCTCCTTCTCCGCCTCTGCCTTCATATCTTCCTTATGTTGTTTTAACATCTTGAAACGGATGGTTTGCATGATCTCCTTGCATCGTCATCCAAATCATCCATCTTCAAGGTTAAAATATTTGCTCCTCCGCAGCGGTTGTGATCTCAACCTTCTTCTCTTTGATCATGGCCTTCTTCTTTTCGAATTTTATCTTCTTGTCGGTCGCCGCAATCAACATGTTAAACCTCCCGACTTGGCATGCCTCATTGACGTCGGAGCGCTTGATGTATGCCTCATCTTTCTTCATCAAGATGCCCTCGAACCTCTCCGTCATCTTGGCCGCTGCCCCGTCTCGCTTTGCCTTCTCCTCCTCCCACTTATGTCCCCAGAACCCTCTTCAACCTTCTTGGATGGCTCTTTTGTTGGATCGGTTGGATCACTGGTTTCTTCCTCGGCGTCTGTGTCGACGGTCTTGGCAATGAATTGATTCCACTTGGGTTGTCCATTCAACTTCAACCAACAATGTATGACCGTGAAGTTCTTCTTCTCCAACTTCAAGAACACATTGCACACACAGGAAGGCTACAAAATAAAACATTGCCAAATGATCAACAAAACAATGCATACCCGACCAAATGATCAACACAACAATGCATCTATAAGCAATGTACAAGCTACGACGATGCAGACTCAAAGAAAACCAGTAGCGCAATGTAGACGTCCACACAGTAGGGCACATGCTCGGCGACGGATGTCGGGGACTGCCTACCAAGCTGCTTGGTGACATAGAAGTAGGACACCTCGTACTGCTTCGGCCAAGACGACGTCTGCATGGACAACGACTGCAGCGGCGCCCCGCGTCCCAGTCTCCGCCCTGCACCACAGCCGCCACCTGCACAACCACCACATCCGTCTCCGCCGACCTTCTGCTTCTTAACCGGTGCCGCCTTTGCCTTTGCTTTCAGGCAACGGTTTTGCCGTGGCTCTGAGTTGATCTTCCGGGCGAGCGTGGTCGCCGGATACTCCACCACTGCCGTCTCCGACTGCTTTTCGTGCGGGTCCATGCGGCGACGGTGAAAAATGGCAGGAATTGGGTGGAGAGCGGCGGGATGGGAAAGAAGAGTGTTTGGAAAGGGGAATTTTTGCTGCGAAAACAATGCAGATATCTACAAAAGCACGGGCTCCGCCTCAATTTTGGGTGGGCGGTGGGTGACGCAGTCCTACATGTCTTGTGTCCGGTCTCCCGCCAAGCCCCATGGTTTGGTTCCGATTTGTGGGAAAGCCTTGGTCTGGACTGCTCCGTGAACTGATGGGTCACGCCATTGAATGGCTTGCGGAACTCGGACCGTGCGGTCCGGACTGCTCCGTGAACCGATGGGGGACGTCATTGAATGACTTGCGGAGTCCGGGGCCGATGCAGACAGTTTGAGGATCCGTGTTGAAGATGCCCTAATGTGTTTAACCGGATTGGTGATGCATCTAGCCCATGATTGTCAACTTGGTAGTCCTATGAGAGTGTCCATTCACTAAAGAAAGCCTTCTCTCGATCGAAGGAGTATATTGGTCTCATGGGCAGCCTTAGGCTAGTCATAGTGGGAGTAACTTACCTAGTAACATAGCGCATCCCGAGAAATTTTTGCTTATGTGGCATGTAGTTAATGAGAAGTGGTAATATAATATGTTACTATAACATAGCACTTTCCAAGACAAGATGAGTCTACAAACTCATTAATAAAGTCCTCTATGACACTACTACTATGTTACTTTGCACTATAAAGGTAGTAATTTAGACTAGCTGGGGCTTCCGAATGTGTTTCAGCTTTCGGCTTTTGATGTTAGGCTTGGGTGAGTGGTCTAGCTAGTGACTCAGCTAGCAACCCTTCATCATTTTGGATAGGAGTAGCGGCATATGTTTCCAAGATGGTGGATTCAGGCACATTGTTGTAATACTTTGTAAGGTCCTCGAGAATAATCAATAAAGTGGCCGTATGCATCTCCCAGATGCAGAGGCCGGGGGTCATCCTCCTTTTCTAAAAAATAATAATATATAAGTTACTTCCCACTATGACCAGCCTTATTACTACTCTCTCGGCCCACACACACAAAGGAGTGCTTCCATGGAGCTGGACGCATTGGCACTGGCACTTCCCTTGCCACTTGGCAGAGTGTTGAAGGGTGGCTTCTCGTGCTCACTTGGGGCTAGAGCCGCTTCACTGTTGTTTAACCTGAGGTACAGCTCATACCACCGGATGTCCGGACGTGACGGAGAAAAAGCTCCCCTTGTTTCATGCCTGCATCGGACAAAAAGCTTTCGTCCCCTTCCATACAACTCGACGCAATTTTGCGACTTGTTTTGACTGATTAGCAGCAAGTTCTAGACAAGACCAGTGGAGACCGAGACCCTATTTGGATTAGATGTATATATGTTTCGTGTGCTCCGGTATTTAGTTCACGGGGCAGCTAAATCTGAAGAAGAAAATATGGGAAAGGGATGAGCCACCCGCAAAAACCAACGGGAACCTGCCGTCGTCTGGCTACTGATTACCGTGCGATTCAGGAAGTTTCCTGGAACCTATACGTACACAGGAGTATAGCTCATTGGAGGATGCATCAGAGCTGAACAACGCACGTAATATATCCTGACAAGATGGACAACAATATTGAAGTTTCTGCTGAACTTTTCTGGCTTCTTGTCATTACATCCGTAAAAAAAAGCTCTTGCAGTCTTGTTTTCTGCTTCTCCTGTTCTCTCTGCCATCGAGGGCAACCCAAACCAGCTACTCTCACTGCCTTCAAAGCAGCCCGATCTGGCCGGCAGTGAAAAGAGCTGGAAAAACACCGAGAGAGTGAGAAAAACTACCAAGGGAGAGGCAGCCGGCGGCGATCGCCGGCCTCTCACCTAAAACTGGACGACCCAACGGCCATCACCGCCCACCACGTCACGCATGGCTACGCGGCGCCGTTCGGTCGTCCTTGTACGTGCACGGTACACCGTGCACAACCAGACCAGACCCGTATGTACAACAGGGACCAAGCTAACACAGCAGATTTCACTCGAGAGCTTCTTCCGGGATGATCTGAAGATGCGGCCGCCACACTGTCGCGCGGACGCTCCGGCTGCGCTTGCACCTGGCCTTGCCCTCCGACAGCACCTCCGCCAGGTAGCTGTCGCCGGCGCCGCGGTCTTTCGTCACCTTATTAGCGCCGGCGCCGGCGCCCGCACTGCTCGGCACGCTCGTCGGCTTCGACGTGGACGATGACCGCACCTTCTTCTGTTGTGGCTGCGACGACGGCTTCCTCTTCTTCTCCGGCACCGACGAGGTCGGCACCAGGAAGTAGAAGCACCCCCGCTCCAGCTCCGAATCGGGGTCGACAATGAGGATCCGCCGCGCGCCGCCCTGGGAGCACGGCCGGCTCACCACGTGGCTGGGGTGCGCCGCCATGACCTCGCCGGCGGTGACCGGGCGCGAGTACTCCTCGATGTGGCCGTTGAGGTGGACGATGCGGATCAAGTCGAAGGAGCCGCAGGGGAGGACGCAGGCCAGGCAGCACCGCAGGCTGTTGCCCATGCTTTCTTGGCTTCTTGCCGGCCGGCGGCTAAACGTTGCTTGATTAGCAATGGAAAAACTCTCCCTGCTGGCTAGTCTTGCGCCTTACTTTGGCTCTTGGGCATGTCTGTGTGCCACTGCCTTTATATAGGTGAGAGGTTCCAGTTGTTGCACAAGTGCAAGGGTTCTATTGTGCAGGAAAAAAATGTAACAAAGTAGCAAATTTATTTCTCTAAAAATATTGTTATATTAATTCCTCTAAAAAATAGTTGCATATCAATTTCCCTAAAAAATAGTGCTACTCCTTCCAATCCAAATTAGTTGACACAGCTTTAGTACAACTTTATACTAAAGTTGTATTGTATTAATTATCTAAAACGGTATTAATTCCTCTAAAAATAGTTGCATATTGATCCCCCTAAAAATTAGTACTACTCCCTACGATCCAAATTTGTTCAGGCAGCTTTAGTACAACTTTAGTATAAAGTTGCGTCAATTAATTCAGATCGGAGGGAGTAACATTTTTTTTCAAGAGTGAATAATTTGTGCCTCAAAACAGTCCCTGCTCCCTCGGTTGAAATTATGGAGTAGTGTATTAGGTTTCGTTGGAATAAGCCTTTTCCGGACAATTACACTATTATGATATAACTTTCGTGATAAGAAATCATAACCACAAATGAGTACTTTAAAATACAAATGATATCAACTTTATGGCGCATAATTTTGCAAAAGAGAACTTTATATCACACATGTGTGTATTAATATAGTAATTGTTGGTCAAATGCTTATCCTAACGAACTCTAATACACTAGCTAATTTGGAATGGAGGGAGTAGTATAAACATAAACTCGTGATCCATTATCATAGGTGTGTGGTTATTTTGAAACTCCCGCTTAGGGGTGTATATATACCCTAGAATATTTCTACTAAGACTTCAATACGGTTAATATACAGTTCCCTTTTCCAGAAACTATAAACACAAATACTTCAATGCATCACTTTGGTTGTAATCTTTTGCATGTGATGCTGTGATGCCTAAAAATAGTTAAGAGGGGCATAATATAAAATTATCTTGCAAGACAAATACAACAATATTATTCTTACATGCTGAGTCTATGATTTTACACATATCAGTGGACAAGGTTTGATGGGTGCAGCAAAATTATGCGCTATATTGAGGAGTATACACTATATTACTTTGGGTATTGGACATACATTGTTGAAGGAAAACATAGCACCAACATATTTGGGACAATTTCAAGACTCTCCTACGTTAGTACTCCCTCTATTTCTGTATACAAGATCACTTTGTTTTTCATGTCAAATTTTGACTTCTAATTTTGATGAACAAAATATGGGTTATATGTCATAAAAAATATCATCGAAAAGTTCTTTGAAATGTGCATCCAATGCCATACTTTTTGTGGCATATAACTAACTTTTTGGTTGTAAAATTAATGACTAAAGTTAGAAACAAAAATATGAAGTGTTGATATAATTATGTGGCCGATATGATTTTACTAGACTTAATTATGTGGATGATATAATATTACATCTAGATTGGTAAGAGACTATGTTTTTTTGAACATGGTACAGACGCAAACACTCATATATATATGCGCATACACTCATCCCTGTAAATGCACATGCACACACCCTATCCTTATGAGCACTTTCGGCAGACTGAGCCGGGATATCATCTTGAGGGTAAATGCAAGTACCGGGACTTGAACCCTGGTGGGTTGTGGATACCACTGTCCACCTAACTATCCAATCACAGGTTGGTTCGCGTTAATAAACTAGTAATGCCCTAATTTCTAGGGTCAGTATGGACTGTGCACTTCTTGCAAATAAGGAAGTAATAATGATGCCATTAACCTCAGTGGGATGTAAGGAAACATATAAAAGCACTAACAAATGGCTTTTTATCTTCTGTTTCAAGCTTCATGGCATCGAGTAGCTTTCTTTTTCTTCACCAAGATTGATTAAGTAATTGGTCTCAAAACTTAACTGAATACAGTAAAACATGAACCAATAACTGTTTTAAGATACACAGGCAAAAAAATGCAAAAAAGTTAAGTTATAACTAGACTAAAAAATCTTGTTTGTCTCTTTGGAGGTAATTAACTTGGAGTCCCTTGAAGAACTTGTTTTGTTTCGTACACGATAAGATGGACATATTTTTGGATGCAGGCACAAACTTCATCCAACAACATGCGTCTAGATTTTTTTAAGAGAAAATTAATGTGCAACATACAGCCATTAAGCATGGTGTAAAAAATGACCTTATATATTGCAACGTGGCGTCCTGTAATTTTTACGATTTGAAGGCCCTCTCCCAAGTTAACTAGTGTTTGGTTATATGAATTGGCTAGTTGACCGCTCCAGATGGCGTCTAGAGCCTTTTGGGCAATTCTCCACTAGATCCCTCTACCAGGCCATTGTCCCTTTGCTTGGCCATGAGGCATTCACCACCATCTGGGAGATCCGTCTCCCTCTGAAAATTAGGATCTTTTTGTGGCAATGGATTCGAGGTCGCCTTCCGTCCGGCGTGGATGTCCTGAAACGCAATGGTCCCGATGATGGACGTTGCCCGCTTTGCGGGCCTGAAAAGGACTCGAATCATATATTCTTCTCCTGCGTGTCCGCGCAGTTCCTCTGGAGTTTTTTCCGCGAAATAATGGGTGGAAACTGGGACCACAACAACTTCCCCGCTCTCTTCGCCGAACTCCAGGCGATCCCAACTTCAATGCGCCACATTAGGTGGCTGGCCATTGGGGTGCTTGCCTGGACGTTGTGGACTGTTAGGAATAAACTTGTGATTCAGCGTATTCTCCTTTGTCGTGCTACTAACGCTTTGTTCAAATGGTCTGGTTACTTGCAGCTTTGGTGGCCGTTTAGCCGTCCTAGGGAGAGAGACGCCATCACCTCCATCATCACCCATCTTCGTGCGATGGCTCTCCGGATGACCCCACCGCTTCCCCCACCACCACCGGAGCCGGATTAGATCGTCGTCACCTCGCCACCGTCACCGTCGTTTATGTGTTGTCTTGTCGTGCGCCTTGTTGGGTTTGTTGTGCTGTGCCCACAACTGAACTTGGAACTGTGTGATTGTGTGTGACCGTTGGACCTTGCCTGCGGTGGCATTGTGTTTGTGTGTGGATTGTTCGGGTGATACCTTGATACCTCGTGCTTGGTGGTTGTTTTATTTATAAAGCGAAGTAAAAGCCTTTTTAAATAAAAAAATTGGCTAGTTATTATCGACTGATCCGAGAGAAGTGGCATGTTGCATGCCCTTCCGAAATGATTAGCGGGTAAGTGATCGAAGTGTACGTTGTTCATGAATCCGTACAAAGAGAGCTCTTGTGCCCATGGCCATGGATCGGAGTATGTGCGTGTACATAGAGATCTTATAATCTGTGTGAAAAGGAGAGCTTAGTAGCTTCAAACCCCAACCTTATCATCGGATTAATTTTTCTGGGTTCCGGGGACTGCTTCTTTTTTACTCCCTTTTTGACTTGAACTCTACTCTCTCAAGGCATTCATTCTTTGAACTTGGATGCTAAAAGAACTGCATTCTTTTCAATAAATAATATATTGTGGTACATCCAAGTTGCCCTACATTGTGGGGGTTTACATTGCTTGTTTTTCGTTTATTTCCCAATATAATACTGCATCTCTCACTAATACACTTTCTTTGGCAAGCTGTTTTAAGTTCTCGATGAGTTTTGTAGCACTACACTGGACGCAAAATTGGACATGCTTTCAGTCCGGGAAGGCTTCTTGCTGGCAAGACCTTGTTTGCCCAAAGAAAAGGGAAAAAGGACAAGACCTGGACAGAGAGTACGTACAGGACAGTGTTGACTGAATGTTCATGCACGAAACGTACGTAGAAGACATTCACATTGTCTCCCTGTCTTTACTTAAACTCACGAGAAGAAGGTATTTGCACCTTGCCGGTTTATCACAAATATCGCAACAAAGATGATGGCATCTTCTTTTTTCTGAAAAAGAGGATAACTCGGACTCAACTACAAATCTGACGTTAGATTTTAGGCCATGACAAATCAAACAATTCATAGCAAATTATGTTCTTCAAGGATGACAAATATAGTTGGTGGGCATGATAAATCTGTCTAAGTTCATATTTTTGTCAGAAATTTGTCATGCTTGCAAACTAAATTTGCATCATTACGCCAATATAAATTTCTTCCATGAAAAACGTCAGATTTGCCATGCCTAAAAATCTGCATCAAAAGATGTATACAGCCAATAGCCATATACTATTATTGAAGAAACAAAACCCTCCATTAGAAGATGACGGCTTCTTGGCACAAGGTAAGGCTAAGCAACCGAGACCTCATCACGAACATCAGGAAAATCATAAACGCAATGCCTCCTCGAGGTGGCTAACCGCCGGCGCATTAGCGGAGGGCCTGAGAAGAAGGATCGCCACTGTAAGATGTCGATCGGGCGGTCTGCAAGCCGGGGACATGCTCGTGACAGCCCTCCACCCTTTGGGGCTTTCTTTCTCCCCCGGTATGGGACGCAGCAACGCCAGTCCCATGTGTGCGATTAGAATACCTGATCGCCGATGTCAAAGTTGCGTGTACTTTGCCACTGTTGGCCGACTGGCAGCTGCATTGCTTGCCACTAGGTGAGGATGCCTTGTACAGTATATGCACTGCTAGTATTAGAAGAGCAATGATGTGAAAAATGTGCTAGACATGCATGTTGATCTTTTAAAAGTTGTGCAAGTTTGATCCAGCTTTTGTGAATGGGTTGAACTTTATGTTAGTTTGTGCGGTGATGAAGTTGTACGTCTTGGTTCGCTTTCCCCTAATCAGATCGGATTGTTCAATGATTAGGTGGTACGTAGAGTGTGTGGGTCCGTGCATTGCCGGTTTAGATGTGATTGAAGGCAGCATACTTGATGAACATGATGAACTAATTAAATTAAAATTCTGGTAAGGATCATATAATGTTTAATCTTATGTATCTTTTGGGGAATGATCCTATTTTATGGATTAACTAAAAAGTACATAAGATTAAAGATACTAAAAATCAAACTATAAAGATCCTAATAAAATCAAATTTAAGACATACTAAGATAATTTGAAGTCTTCTGGCAAAAATAGAAAATTTAAAGTCCGTTTTGCCACAATACAGTTACGATCTATCGAGGAAATGGACCCTCACGTCGCTCCCACACAGGGCGGCTCGGGCAGAACCCTAGAGCCGCCACCTCCCTCTCCTTGGCCCCTACTCACCCCGCTGTCGCCGAAGGATGCCGCCAGTCAAAGGTAGCGCGGCTAACGGCGGTGGCGGGCAATCATCCCCGAGCGCGATTGGCAGCGGCAAGGCCTCTTCCTTCTCGCGTGGCGGGATCTTTGGTTGGAGTTTCATGGCGGCCTTGGACGACGCGGCTCGTCTGGCGGAGTTGGACGCCGAGGCGCCGGCCCCGGACTTCTTCGGCGACTTGGGCGACCGTTGTGGCTGCGTGGGCGGCATGACGCCGGGTTCGGGGGTCTCGGTGCGGTCTAGCCCCTCATCTCCGCGTGGTGTCGGTGGTGGTGGCGGTGCGCACTGAGTTCTCCAGCCTACTAATCGGGAGTCGACGGGCGGCGGCGTGGGGTGATGACCCACAAGTATAGGAAATCTATCGTAGTCCTTTCGATAAGTAAGAGTGTCGAACCCAACGAGGAGCAGAAGGAAATGATAAGCAGTTTCCATCAAAGTATTCTCTGCAAGTACTGGAATAAGTGGTAACAGATAGTTTTGTGATAAGATAATTTGTAACGAGCAACAAGTAACAAAAGTAAATAAGGTGCAGCAAGTTGGCCCAATCCTTTTTGTAGCAAAGGACAAGCCTGGACAAACTCTTATATGATGTAAAGCGCTCCCGAGGACACATGGGAATATCGTCAAGCTAGGCTTCACCACGTTCATATGATTCGCGTTCGGTACTTTGATAATTTGGTATGTGGGTGGACCAGTGCTTGAGTGCTTCCCTTACTTGGACAAGCATCCCACTTATGATTAACCTCTATTGCAAGCATCCGCAACTACAACAAAAGTATTAAGGTAAACCTAACCATAGCATGAAACATATGGATCCAAATCAGCCCCTTATGAAGCAACGCATAAACTAGGGTTTAAGCTTCTGTCACTCTAGCAACCCATCATCTACTTATTACTTCCCAATGCCTTTCTCTAGGACCAAATAATGATGAAGTGTCATGTAGTCGATGTTCACATAACACCACTAGAGGAGAGACAACATACATCTCATCAAAATATCGAACGAATACCAAATTCACATGACTACTAATAGCAAGACTTCTCCCATGTCCCTAGGAACAAAAGTAACTACTCACAAAGCATAAACATGTTCATAATCAAAGGGTATTAATATGCATATAGGATCTGAACATATGATCTTCCACCAATTGAACCAACTAGCATCAACTACAAAGAGTAATTAACACTACTAGCAACCTACTAGCACCAATCCCGGACTTGGAGACAAGAATTGGATACAAGAGATGAACTAGGGTTTTGAGATGAGATGGTGCTGATGAAGATGTTGATGGAGATTGCCCTTTCCTGATGAGAGGAGCGTTGGTGATGACGATGGGGATGATTTCCCCCTCCGGGAGGGAAGTTTCCCCGGCAGAACAGCTCCGCCAGAGCCCTAGATTGGTTCCGCCAAGGTTCCGTCTCGTGGCAGCGGAGTTTCGTCCGAGAATATGGCTTATGATTTTTTCCCACCGAAAGACTCCATATAGCAGAAGATGGCCACCGGAGGGCCACCAGGGGGGCCCATGAGGTAGGGGGCGCGCCTAGGGGGGTAGGGCATGCCCCCCACCCTCGTGGGCAGGGTGTGGCCCCCCTGGTGAAGTTCTTGCTCTTAGTATTTTTTATATATTTGGAAAACATCTTCCGTGAAGTTTCAGGACTTTTGGAGCTGTGCAGAATAGGTCTCTAATATTTGCTCCTTTTCCAGCCCAAAATCTCAGCTGCCGACATTCTCCCTCTTTATGTAAACCTTGTAAAATAAGAGAGAATAGGCATAAGTATTGTGACATAATGTGTAATAATAGCCCATAATGCAATAAATATTGATATAAAAGCATGATGCAAAATGGACGTATCAACTCCCCCAAGCTTGGACCTCGCTTGTCCTCAAGCAAAAAGCCGAAATTGAAAAATATATCCACATGTTTAGAGATATAGGTGTCGATAAAAATAAAATACGGACATGAGGGCATCATGATCATTCTTATAACAACAACTCATATAATTCTTTGTCATATAATCTCTAATGCTAGAGTAATAATTCAATCACGGTATCAAGTATGAATCATAAACTCTATTGAAAACTAACAAACTATAATCTCAGTCATTGAAGCAATTGCAATTTATCATAACACAAGAAAGAGCCAATGTATAAGAGCTTTTCAGCAAGTCCACATACTCAACTATCATATAATCTTTCACAATTGCTGACACTCACGCAATACTTATGGGTATGGAGTTTTAATCGGACACAGAGAAAGATAGGGGCTTATAGTTTTGCCTCCCAACGTTTTACCTCAAGGGTAATGTCAACAGTAATAGTTCATGAAAACTCACATCCAATTAGCCATATATACCAGGATCTTTCCAACATATTGTGCTTGACAAAGGATAAAATGTAAAAAGGAAGGTGAAGATCACCATGACTCTTATGCAATGTAGGAGATAAAAGTAAAAGATAGGCCCTTCGCAGAGGGAAGCAGAGGTTGTCATGCGCTTTTATGGTTGGATGCACAAAATCTTAATGCGAAAGGATGTCACTTTATATTGCCACTTGTGATATGGACCTTTATTATGCAGTCTGTCCCTTTTATTACTTCCATATCACACGATCGTATAAATCTTATTTCCTCCACACCAATCAATCATACATATTTAAAGAGCAATTTTTATTGCTTGCACCGATGACAACTTACTTGATGGATCTTACTCAATCCATAGGTAGATATGGTGGACTCTTATGGCCAGACTAGTTTAAGGGTATTTAGAAGCACAAGTAGTATCTCTACTTGGTGCAATGAATTTGTCTAGCATGAGGGGGAAAGGCAAGCTCATCATGTTGGAAGATCCAAGACAATATAATTTATCTCAGATGTAAGAAAACATAACCCATTACGTTGTCTTCCTTGTCCAATGTTAACTCTTTAGCATGTCATATTTTAATGAGTGCTCACAATCATAAAAGATGTCCAAGATAGTATATTTATATGTGAAGACCTCTCTTTCTTTATTACTTCCTATTAACTGCAACGATGACCAAAACTGTGTTTGTCAACCCTCAACAACTTTTATTCATCATACTCTTTCTATGTGAGCTCATTACTCTCCATAAGACTCACATGATCTCTTTGTTTCTTTTTATTTCTTTCTCTTTTCTTTTATTCACTTAGGATCATGGCAAAATAATCAAGCCCTTGACTCAACACTAATCTTTATTATATAGCTCACGGACTCGATTACATATTAGGATAATAAAGCAAAACTCATAGCTAGATCACACTAAGAACTTTTATTATATTAGATCAAGATATTACCAAAAGGATCGAACTAAGAAAAATGGTAAAGATAAAAGTGATGGTGATACGATATCGGGGCACTCCCCCAAGCTTGGCAGTTGCCAAGTGGAGTGCCCATACCCATGTGATTATGTCTCTCTTTTCGGGGATGGTGATGTGATGTTCTTGGCGATGATGCCCCTCAAGATACGATTCTCCTCCTCAAGCTTGTTGACTTGCTGCTTGAGGTCCATTATTTCCTTTTGAAGTTTTCCTATAACAGCCAAAGCTCCCTGCACCCAAGGGTGTTGCATAGCTGCGGGAGAACCAGTGACACTCTTTTTCATATTCTCATAAGAAAGAAATCTAACATTGGAAGGGATAACCGAGTTTGGAATAGTTGAGCTCTGCAGTTCTCCCACTGTGAATCCAGCTTGGAGGCGGGAAGTGACTTCTTGATCCTCTTTCATGGCATCTATCCTCTTCAAATCAGCCTCCATCTCTTCCTCCGTTGCTGGCCCAAAGGGGTCAACATGATTGTTTGTCGTTGATCTCGGTGCCGGATGAGACACCCGGCTCTCCCCGACTGACTCTTGCGAAGACATCCTGCTCTAATCTGTAGCAGCAATAACTCGAAACACAAACAGGAGATAATTGCGTGATACGGGAATCAAAACCCCCGGGAGATTATATAATGAATTTTTACCGACCAAAATATGTGTCATGTACGAAAACGGAGTCCAGAGAGCACACGAGGTGCCCACGAGGTAGGGGGCGCGCCTAGTAGCGTAGGGCGCGCCCTCCGCCCTCGTGGAGGCCTCGTGTCCTTCCCGAACAGCTTCTTATTTTTCTATTTTTCTAAATATTCCAAAACGGAGAAATATTGCCTTAAAAACTGTTTTGGAGTCAGTTTACTTACCGCACCACATACCTATTCCTTTTCGGAGTCTGAAACGTTCCGGAAAGTGTCCCTTATGTATTCCTCTGGGGTTATAGTTTCAATAACATTGGTTTCAACATTTATGGGATTACCTGAGATATAATGTTTGATTCTTTGACCGTTCACCACCTTTGGATTTGTGCCTTCAAAGTTGTTGATTTTTATGGCACCGGAACGGTAGACCTCCTCGATAACATAAGGACCTTCCAATTTAGAGAGAAGTTTTCCTGCAAAAAATCTTAAATGAGAGTTATATAGCAATACATAATCACCTACATTAAACTCACGCTTTTGTATCCTTTTGTCATGCCATCTTTTAACTTTTTCTTTAAACAACTTGGCATTTTCGTAGGCTTGGGTTCTCTATTCATCAAGTGAGCTAATATCAAATAACCTCTTCTCACCGGCAAGTTTAAAAATCATAATTAAGTTCTTTAATAGCCCAATAAGCCTTGTGTTCTAGTTCGAGAGGTAAGTGACATGCTTTTCCATAGACCATTTTATACGGAGACATACCCATAGGATTTTTATATGCAGTTCTATAGGCCCATAATGCATCATGTAGTTTCTTGGACCAATTCTTTCTAGACCTATTAACAGTCTTTTGCAAAATTAATTTGAGTTCTCTATTACTCAATTCTACTTGCCCACTAGACCGAGGGTGATAAGGAGATGCAATTCTATGATTAACATCATATTTAGCAAGCATTTTACGGAAAGCACCATGAATAAAATGTGAACCACCATCAGTCATTAAATATCTAGGGACTCCAAACCTCGGGAAAATAACTTCTTTAAGCATTTTAATAGAAGTGTTATGATCAGCACCACTAGTTGGAATAGCTTCGACCCACTTAGTAATGTAATCAACAGCAACTAAAATATGTGTGTATCCATTAGAGGCAGGAAAAGGTCCCATATAATCAAAGCCCCAAACATCAAATGGTTCAATAACAAGTGAATAATTCATAGGCATTTCTTGACGTCTACTAATATTACCAATTCTTTGACATTCGTCACAAGACAAGACAAACTTACGGGCATCCTTGAAGTGAGTAGGCCAATAAAAACAAGATTGCAATACCTTATGTGCAGTTCTATCTCCAGCGTGGTGTCCTCCATAAGACTCGGAGTGACACTTGCGTAGGATCTGTTCCTATTCATGCTCAGGTACACAACGTCTAATAACACCATCTACTCCTTCCTTATAAATATGTGGGTCATCCCAAAAGTAATGCCTCAAATCATAGAAGAACTTTTTCTTTTGCTGGTATGTGAAACTAGGTGGTATAAACTTAGCAACAATGTAATTAGCATAATCAGCATACCATGGAGCAGTATGAGAAGCATTTATGACATTTAATTGCTCATCGAGAAAGCTATCATCAATAGGTAGTGGGTCATCAAGCACATTTTCTAACCTAGACAAGTTGTCTGCAACAGGGTTCTCAGCTCCTTTTCTATCAACAATATGCAAATCAAATTCTTGTAGCAAGAGAACCCATCTAATAAGTCTAGGTTAGCATCTTTCTTTTCCATAAGATATTTAATAGCAGCATGATCAGTGTGAATAGTTACTTTAGAATCAACAATATAAGGTCTAAACTTATCACAAGCAAATACAACTGCTAAGAATTCTTTTTCAGTAGTAGCATAATTTCTTTGAGCATTGTCTAGAGTTTTACTAGCATATTGAATAACATTTAGTTTCTTATCAACTCTTTGTCCTAGAACAACACCTACAGCATAATCACTAGCATCACACATAATTTTAAAGGGTAAATTCCAATCAAGTGGCTGAACAATAGGTGCAGAAATCAATGCTTTCTTAAGTATTTCAAATGCTTCTACATAATCATCATCAAAGACAAATGGTATATCTTTTTGTAATAAATTAGTCAGAGGCCGAGAAATTTTTGAGAAGTCCTTAATGAACCTCCTATAAAAACCGGCATGAGCAAGGAAACTTCGTATACCTTTGATGTCCTTGGGACATGGCATCTTTTCAATAGCATCAACCTTGGCTTTATCAACTTCAATACCTCTTTCAGAAACTTTATGCCCCAAGACAATACCTTCATTAACCATAAAGTGGCACTTTTCCCAATTCAAGACAAGATTAGTTTCTTCACATCTCTACAAAACTCGATCAAGGTTTCTCAAGTAATCATCAAAAGAAGACCCATAGACGAAAAAGTCATCCATGAAAACCTCGCAAATCTTTTCACAAAAGTCAGAGAATATAGCCATCATGCATCTTTGAAAGGTAGCAGGTGCATTACATAAACCAAAAGGCATATGTCTATAAGCAAAAGTACCAAAAGGGCATATAAAAGTAGTCGTTGATTGATATTTGGCTGACACGGGTATTTGAGAGAAACCAGAATAACCATCAAGAAATCAAAAATGTGTATGTTTGGACAATCTTTCTAGCATTTGATCGATAAAAGATAAGGGGTAATGATATTTTTAGTAGCCTTATTTAATTTGCGGAAATCAATTACTATCCTATAACTTGTAATAGTTCTTTGAGGAATCAATTCATCTTTATCATTAGGAACAACAGTAATACCTCCCTTCTCAGGGACACAATGGACAGGGCTTACCCACTGACTATCAGCAACGGGATAAATTATACCTGCCTCAAGGAGCTTTAGTATCTCCTTTCTTACCACTTCTTTCATTTTAGGATTCAGCCGGCGTTGATGATCACGAACTGGTTTAGCATCTTCTTCCAAATTAATTTTATGTTGACATAGAGTGGGACTAATGCCCTTAAGATCATCAAGAGTATACCCAATAGTAGCGCGGTGCTTCTTTAGAGTTTTCAATAATCTCTCTTCCTCATGCTCTGAAAGGTTAGCACTAATAATAACAGGATATATCTTTTTCTCATCAAGATAAGCATATTTAAGAGTATCAGGTAACGGTTTAAGCTCAAACACGGGATCACCCTTGGGTGGAGGAGGATCCCCTAGGATTTCAACAGGTAAATTGTTTTTCAGAATAGGTTCCTGTTTAAAGAATACTTCATCTAATTCCCTTCTTTAATTCATAAACATATCATTTTCATGGTCCAGCAAGTATTGTTCTAAAGGATCACTAGGAGGTACGGCAATAGAAGCAAGACCAATAATTTCATCCTTACTAAGTAATTCTTCTTCACGGTGTTGTATACTGAATTTAGAAAAATTAAATTCATGAGTCATATCATCTAAACCGATAGTAACAACATCTCTTTTGCAATCTATGGTAGCATTAACAGTATTTAAGAAGGGTCTACCAAATATAATGGGACAAAAGCTATCTTGTGGGGAACCAAGAACAAGAAAATCAGTAGGATATTTAGTTTTCCCACACAAGACTTCAACATATCTAACAATTCCCATTGGTGAAATAGTATCTCTATTGGCAAGTTTAATTGTGACATCAATATCTTCCATCTCAGCAGGTGCAATATCATGCATAACTTCTTTGTATAAGGAATAAGGTATTGCACTAGCACTAGCACCCATATCACATAAGCCATGATAACAATGATCTCCTATTTTAACAGAAATAATAGGCATGCCTACCACATGTCTAGGTTTATCTTTATCACGGGGTTTAGCAATTCTAGCAGTTTCATCACAGAAATAAATAACATGCCCATCTATATTATCAGACAAGAGATCTTTAACAATAGCAATATTAGGTTCAACTTTAACTTTCTCAGGAGGTGTATATGTTTTAATATTGCTTTTACGAACTATAGTTGAAGCTTTAGCATGATCCTTTAACAGGGAAAGGTGGTTTCTCAACATAAGAAGTAGGAACAATAGGGTCATTATAAGTGATAGTCTTTTCTTCAACTTTAATAGGTGCAGCTACTTTTACTTCTACGGGAGGATGATATTTAAACCACTTCTCCTTGGGGAGATCAACATAGGCAGCAAAAGATTCACAGAAAGAAGCTACTATCTCAGAGTCAAGTCCATATTTAGTGCTAAATTTACGAAAAATATCGGTATCCATAAAAGATTTAACACAATCAAAACTAGGTGTCATACCTGACTCCTTACCATTGTCGAGGTCCCAATCTTCAGAGTTGCGTTTAATTCTTTCCAATAAATCCCATTTGAATTCAATAGTCTTCGTCATAAAAGAGCCAGCACAAGAAGTATCAAGCATGGTGCGATTGTTACCAGAAAGCCGAGCATAAATTTTTGAATAATCATTTCTCTTGAGAGCTCATGATTGGGGCATGAATATAAATTGATTTAAGCCTCCCCCAATCTTGAGCGATGCTTTCTCCTTCGCGAGGCCAAAAATTATATATATAATTGCGATCACGATGAACAAGATGCATAGGATAAAACTTCTGATGAAATTCCAATTTCAATTGTTTGTAATTCCAAGACCTCATATCATCACATAGCCTATACCATTGTAACGCCCTCGATGCGGCTATATCTCCCACGTGTCGAAGCACGACTTAGAGGCATAACCGCATTGAAAGCAATGTCGCAAGTGAGGTAATCTTCACACGACCCATGTAATACAGAAGGGAAAGAGATACATAGTTGGCTTACAATCGCCACTTCACACAATTACATGAATAAAGCGTTACATCATCCAGATACAATCAAGGTCCGACTACGGAACCAAAATGAAAGAAGACTACCCCAAATGCTACACAGATCCCCGATCGACCCGACTGGGCTCCACTACTGATCAACTAGAACGAAACAACACAAAGGACAAGATCTTCATCGAGCTCCTCCTTGAGCTTGGTTGTGTCACCTGCACGGTTCAACGACACCTGCAAACTGGTTTTGGAAGTATCTGTGAGTCACGGGGACTCAGCAATCTCACACCCTCGCGATCAAGACTATTTAAGCTTATGGGTAAGGCAAGGTAATATGTGGAGCTGCAGCAAGTGACTAGCATATATGGTGGCTAACATACGCAAATGAGAGCGAGAAGAGAAATAAAAGCACGGTCGAGAAACTATGATCAAGAAGTGATCCTAGAACAACCTACGTCAAACATAACTCCAACACCGTGTTCACTTCCCGGACCCCGCCGAGAAGAGACCATCACGGTTACACACGCGGTTGATGTATTTTAATTAAGGTCGACTTCAGGTTTTCTACAACCGGACATTAACAAATTCCCATCCGCCCATAACCGCGGGCACGGCTTTCGAAAGTTCAAATCCCTGCAGGGGTGTCCCAACTTAGCCCATCACAAGCTCTCACGGTCAACGAAGGATATTCCTTCTAGCGGCAAGACCCGATCAGACTCGAAATCCCGGTTACAAGACATTTCGACAATGGTAAAACAAGACCAGCAAAGCCACCCGAATGTGCCGACAAATCCTGATAGGAGCTGCACATATCTCTTTCTCAGGGCACACCGGATTGTCCAAGGTTCCGGTAGGCCAGTCCAGAGTTGCCCCTGGTGGCCACCGGCAGCTGACAGGTTGGACCAACACTCAGAAGAGCACTGGCCCGGGGGTTTAAATAAAGATGACCCTTGAGTCTGCAGAACCCAAGGGAAAGAAATGCTAGGTGGCGAATGGTAAAACCAATGTTGGGCCTTGCTGGAGGAGTTTTATTCAAGGCGAACTGTCAAGGGGTTCCCATTATAACCCAACCGCGTAAGGAACGCAAAATCCGGGAACATAACACCGATATGACGGAAACTAGGGTGGCAGGAGTGGAACAAAACACCAGGCATAAGGCCGAGCCTTCCACCCTTTACCAAGTATATAGATGCATTAATTAAATAAGATATATTGTGATATCCCAACAAGTAAACATGTTCCAACAAGGAATAACATCTCCATGTTCCAACAAGGAACAAACTTCATCTTCACCCGCAACTAACAACGCTATAAGAGGGGTTGAGCAAAGCGGTAACATAGCCAAACAACGGTTTGCTAGGACAAGGTGGGTTAGAGGCTTGGTTCAACAATATGGGAGGCATGATAAGCAAGTGGTAGGTATCGCAGCATAGGCATAGCAAAAGAGCGAGCATCTAGCAAGCAAAGATAGAAGTGATTTCGAGGGTATGGTCATCTTGCCTGAAATCCCGCAAGGAAGAAGAACGAGTCCATGAAGAAGACACACGGATGAAGTCGAACAGATCCTCACAACATGACATTATCGGAACCAACCCGAAGAAGCAACACCGGAAAGAAACACACAACATAGTAAACAACCAACACACGAACATGGTATGATATGCGGGATGCGGTATGCGGTGCATATGCATGATTTGACAAGGAATGATTGAACCTGGCCTCAACTTGGAAATCCAAGAGTTCCACTGGAAAGGTGAGGTGATTCCAGTTGAAATCGATATAAAGATCACCAGAATCGGATGCACAGTTTGGAAATGGCAAGCAAAACAAATATGGCACGGGTCTGCGATAAACAGCAAGTAGCCATCTAAATGCATCAAGATAAATAAGCTACAACACTCAAACAAGACAATAAAATATATGGCAGGGATCCACTCATGATTCTTGACAAAAGATGAACACTGAGCTATGGCTAATTCATCCATTAACAGGTTCAAACAAGCATGGCAAAAGTGCAAATGATAACAGGTTTCAGACTTAGTGAAATTAACACAAGTCTGGAATTTATCATCAGGAAGCACACTTTAGAGCATGAAAAGTACATGCTACAGGAACTTAACATGGCAAAGCAAGACATGGCATGGAGCTACTCAAAGCACTTAACAAAAGTCCCTTAGTGACCTTGAGCCAAAAGGGATCAGACAATACAATTGCAAGCATGTGAACATGGCAAAAACATAAACAGATCTCAGACTTAGTGAAAAACTGGAGCATGCAAAACAGTCAACGAGTAGGCATGTTTACGAGCTCGATGCACTCACTACAGAGCATGGCATAACAAACTAAGCATACACCCATCAAGAATACATGGCATAGAAGCTAGACATGGCAAGAACAATAACATAGCATGCACGGATCAATAGCAACATCCTTGGCAAAATCGCTAACAAGTCAACAATCTGCTAGGATTCACGATATATCAAAAGTAGAGCTCGATTGACTCAAGCTAGGGTGTTCCATAAATTCAAACAAAGACATTGATGGATAGAGCACCACAATATTAACAAATCATCCTTACTGATCATCCTCAAAAGAGGCACAGATCACTAGGAAACAACATGAACATATGGCATAACGACAAAATCAGGACAAGGACTTAGAGAAATTCTAAGTCCCTGAAATCAGCATTACCGATTACGCTACTTTGAAAGCTTATGCTAGTCACCACAAAGATCACAAAAATACATGGCAAGCACCTCTGTAAAGATGGCATGACATATAACAAAACACATGTAGAGCTCAGGGTCATAGCATGCACACATTAATCATGGCAAAAATGACAAAATGCCATTTGCTGAAACAGATCTGACAAATTACTCATATAGCCCTCTTCCAACAGCATTTCGGGCATCAAGATGAGCTCAAATGAAAATGATGCAATGAGATGAAATGATGTACTTGACGAGACAAATATTTTGATATGCTACTCGCACGAATCGGAGCTACTGATGCGGAGTTATGATGCAATGAAATATGCAAAAATATTAGGGTTTAGAGGAAAAAGTCAACTCGAGGTGATTTTGGATCTGAGATCCAGATCGGGCCGGTGCGGAAAACGAGGTTTGCCGGAATGTCGAACTCGTCGAAGAGGAAGCTGGAGGTCGCCGGACGTCGAGGGACGCGGTGGTGTGGCGAGGTCGCTGGAGCGGCAGTCGTCGGCGGTGGTGGCGAAGGGCGACGGTGCACGGTGGTGCGGGGACCGGCTCGGGCGGTCGGTGGGGCGTTGATGGCGAGGCGGCGGAGCGGCGGCGCCGGCCGGTGCCGACCGGACTTGAGGAAGGAGCGGGCGGCCGAGGCGCTTCCCAGCATGGGGCGCTGCGCACAGAAGGCGGCCGCGGGCAGCCGGCGGCGACGGGATGGGCGGCACGGGCCCAGAGGGCCAGATCCGGGCCCCGGCGGGCCGGGCGCGGTGCACTGCGGTGGTGGGAGGCGGCGCGCGCCAGATGGCGGGTGCCTGTTGGCTGCGGCGGTGAGGAAGGGCGACGTGGCGAGTCCGGATTGGTGGAGGTGAGGTGGCCAGCGGCGCGGACATGTCCGGCGGCGGCGGGGAAGGTTAGGGTAGGGTTCTACCGTGAATTTTTGGAGAAGATCACATATATAGGTAGAGGGAGCTAGGAGAGTCCAAATGAGGTGCGGTTTTCGGCCACGCGATCGTGATCGAACGACCGAGATGATGGAGGAGGTTTAGGTGGATTTTGGGCCAAATTGGAAGGGTGTTGGGCTGCAACATGCACGAGGCCTTTTCGGTCCCTCGGTTAACCGTTGGAGTATCAAACGAAGTCCAAATGGCACGAAACTTGACAGGTGGTCTATCGGTAGTAAATCAAGGCCACTTGGAAAGTCTCGGTCCAATCCGGAAGTGTTTAACGCCCACACACAAAAAGAGGTAGAAAGGGGCACCGGAGGAGATAGGAGCGCCGGATTGCAAAACGGACAACGGGGAAAATGCTCGGATGCATGAGATGAACATGTATGCAAATGCAATACACATGATGACATGATATGAGAATGCATGACACACAAGCAAATGACAAGGCAACAACAGCAAATAACTGGATGACACCTGGCGCAACGGTCTCAGGGCGTCACACCATGTCGATGCATCTCCCCTCAAAGGTAAAGGGAAAACCTTCTTCTTAACAACATCTCCGGGTACACCTGCAAGCTTAAATAATCCACAAACTTCATCCACATATATCAGATGTTCATCAGGATGTTTTGTTCCATCTCCTAAAAAGGATTAGCTAGCAGTTTTTCTATCATACCCAAAGGAATTTCAAAGCAAGCATTTTCATTTTCATTTTTAGTAGGTTCAGTAGGTTGAGCAACAACTCTTTGCTCTACTGGTCGGGTTGAAGATACCCCGAACAAACCCCTCATAGGATTACTTTCCATGGTGACAAGTGACAGTAAATTTCAGCACACTATATACCTTTTTTTCTTACCAAATTCCACCTACCAAAGGCGCTTCACTACCCGGCAACAGCGCCAGAAAAGAGTCTTGATGACCCACAAGTATAGGGGACCTATCGTAGTCCTTTCGATAAGTAAGAGTGTCGAACCCAACGAGGAGCAAAAGGAAATGATAAGCAATTTCCAGCAAGGTATTCTCTGCAAGTACTGAAATAAGTGGTAACAGATAGTTTTGTGATAAGATAATTTGTAACGAGCAACAAGTAACAGAAGTAAATAAGGTGCAGCAAGGTGGCCCAATCCTTTTTGTATCAAAGGACAAGCCTGGACAAACTCTTATATGATGTAAAGTGCTCCCGAGGACACATGGGAATATCGTCAAGCTAGGTTTCACCACATTCATATGATTCGTATTCGGTACTTTGATAATTTGGTATGTGGGTGGACCGGTGCTTGGGTGCTGCCCTTACTTGGACAAGCATCCCACTTATGATTAACCTCTATTGCAAGCATCCGCAACTACAACAAAAGTATTAAGGTAAACCTAACCATAGCATGAAACATATGGATCCAAATCAGCCCCTTACGAAGCAACACATAAACCAGGATTTAAGCTTCTGTCACTCTAGCAACACATCATCTACTTATTACTTCCCAATGCCTTCCTCTAGGCCCAAATAATGGTGAAGTGTCATGTAGTCGACGTTCACATAACACCACTAGAGGAGAGATGTCATACATCTCATCAAAATATCGAACGAATACCAAATTCACATGACTACTAATAGCAAGACTTCTCCCATGTCCTCAGGAACAAAAGTAACTACTCACAAAGCATAAACATGTTCATAATCAGAGGGGTATTAATATGCATATAGGATCTGGACATATGATCTTCCACCAATTGAACCAACTAGCATCAACTACAAAGAGTAATTAACACTACTAGCAACCTACTAGCACCAATCCCGGACTTGGAGACAAGAATTGGATACAAGAATTGGATACAAGAGATGAACTAGGGTTTTGAGATGAGATGGTGATGATGAAGATGTTGATGGAGATTGCCCTCTCCCGATGAGAGGAACATTGGTGATGATGATGGCGATGATTTCCCCCTCCGGGAGGGAAGTTTCCCTGGCAGAACAGCTCCGCCAGAGCCCTAGATTGGTTCCGCCAAGGTTCCGCCTCGTGGCGGTGGAGTTTCGTCTGAGAAGATGGCTTATGATTTTTTCCCATCGAAAGACTCCATATAGCAGAAGATGGCCACCAGAGGGCCACCAGGGGGTCCACGAGGTAGGGGGGCGTGCCCAGGGGGTAGGGCGCGCCCCCACCCTCGTGGGTAGGGTGTGGCCCCCCTGGTGAAGTTCTTGCTCTCAGTATTTTTTATATATTTGGAAAACATCTTCCGTTAAGTTTCAGGACTTTTGGAGCTGTGCAGAATAGGCTCTAATATTTGCTCCTTTTCGAGCCCAGAATCCCAGCTGACGGCATTCTCCCTCTTTACGTAAACCTTGTAAAACAAGAGAGAATAGGCATAAGTATTGTGACATAATGTGTAATAACAGGCCATAATGCAATAAATATCGATATAAAAGCATGATGCAAAATGGACGTATCATGGGGGCCTACCGATCTGCCTAATAAAGGAGGTGGTCCTAGGGTTCTTCTCACGTCAAGATGGTGCTCTGCTTGATGCATGCCCTTATTGATCTAGCCGGTGACAAGTTCCGAAATGCTCCACCGACGATCTCCATTGGGCGCTTGATGCCTGTAGATTGCTGGGTCGGATGGGATTCGGTCGTGTGAACCCATATTTCTGGTCGTGCGGCTTCAAGAGGGAGTGACGCGAAGCTTCGCCATCTATTGCCGTCATGGGACATGCTGGTGTTTCGATATCCGTGGTGAAGATAGTGGCGGAGAATATCTTGGCGGTTGAGGTCTGAGGTCTAGTAACGGCGGACTGAGTCCTTGAGGCGATGAGGACATTGCTTGGTGTTTCCTGACTTCTAGCAGTGGCATCGGCAAGCGGGGGCGGCAACACATGTCGAGCACATGGTCGTATATTTCAGGAGAAAATCCAAGGACTAGTGCCTGGCAATGGCCTAGTTGAAGGCATTATTTTAAGAGAACGGACTTTCTCCAGGGTGAAAACCTGATATCTATGATCGAGCGAAGATGGTGCTTGTGCACTGTTTCCTCTTGGAGGCGTCACTTTTGAAGAATTTGGACTTCAAGTGTTGCCTTTGCAGTGGTTTGTGTTGAATCTACATGGTTTTGATCACCGTAGTGGGATCTTTTTCTTCTTCTTCCTTTTTGTTGTAGGGTTGTGTGCATCCGTAATATCTGTAGGACATTTCGTTGTTGCAAAGGCTGGGTGTAATTGGTTTCTTCGTGATATTAATATATTCCCTTTGTCAAAAAATAAGAAAAATAAGAGCATAGAAAACAAAATGGGACGACCACCGACCAACACAAACTCGACATTGGCATATCACCGCCACCACGTCGCCTGTTGGGGAACGTAGTAATTTCAAAAATTTCCTATGCACACGCAAGATCATGGTGATGCATAGCAACGAGAGGGGAGAGTATCGTCTACATACCCTCGTAGACCGTAAGTGGAAGCGTTATGAGAACGCGGTTGATGTAGTCGAACGTCTTCACGATCCGACCGATCCAAGTACCGAACGCACGGCACCTCCGAGTTCAGCACACGTTCAGCTCGATGACGTACCATGAACTCCGATCCAGCAGAGCTTCACGGGAGAGTTCCGTCAGCATGACGGCGTGATGATGGTGATGATGTTACTATCGACGCGGGGCTTGGCCTAAGCACCGCTACAATATGATCGAGGTGGATTATGGTGGTGGGGGGCACCGCACACGGCTTGGAACAATCAACTTGTGTGTCCTAGGGTGCCTCCTGCCCCCGTATATAAAGGAGCAAAGGGGGAGGCTGGCCGGCCCTCCTAGGGCGCGCCAGGAGGAGGAGTCCTCCTCCTAGTAGGAGTAGGACTCCCCTTTCCTACTCCTACTAGGAGGAGGAAAGGAAGGGGGCAGAGGGGAAGGAAGGAGAGGGAGGAAAGGAGGAAAGGGGGGGCGGCCCCCTAGTCCAATTCGGTTTGGGCTAGGGGGGTGCGCGCCCTGCCTCCTCGCTTCCACCACTTGGCCCATGAGGCCCAATACGTCTTCCCCGTATTCCCGTAACTCCCCGGTACTCTAAAAAATACTCAAATCACTTGGAACCTTTCCGATGTTCGAATATAGTCGTCCAATATATTGATCTTTACGTCTCGACCATTTCGAGACTCCTCGTCATGTCCCCAATCTCATCCGGGACTCTGAACTACCTTCGGTACATCAAATCACATAAACTCATAATACCGATCGTCACCAAACGTTAAGCGTGCGAACCCTATGGGTTCGAGAACTATGTAGACATGACTGAGACACGTCTCCGGTCAATAACCAATAGCGGAACCTGGATGTTCGTATTGGCTCCTACATATTCTACGAAGATCTTTATCGGTCAAACTGCATAACAACATACGTTGTTCCCTTTGTCATCGGTATGTTACTTGCCCGAGATTCGGTCGTTGGTATCTCAATACCTAGTTCAATCTCGTTACGGGCAAGTCTCTTTACTCGTTCCGCAATGCATCATCCCGTAACTAACTCATTTGTCACATTGCTTGAAGGCTTATAGTGATGTGCATTACCGAGAGGGCCCAGAGAGACTTCTCTAACAATCGGAGTGACAAATCCTAATCTCGAAATACGCCAACTCAACAAGTACCTTCGAAGACACCTGTAGAGCACCTTTATAATCGCCCAGTTATGTTGTGACGTTTGGTAGCACACAAAGTGTTCTTCTGGTATTCGGGAGTTGCATAATCTCATAGTCATAGGAACATGTATAAGTCATGAAGAAAGCAATAGCAACAAACTAAACAATCATCGTGCTAAGCTAACGGATGGGTCAAGTTAATCACATCATTCTCTAATGATGTGATCCCATTAATCAAATGACAACTCATGTCTATGGTTAGGTGATACGTCTCCATCATATCTATAATTTTTGATTGTTCCATGCCAATATTATTCAACTTTCATATACTTTTGGCAACTTTTTATACTATTTTTGGGACTAACATATTGATCCAGTGCCCAGTGCCAGTTCTTGTTTGTTGCATGTTTTTTGTTTCGCAGAATATCCATATCAAACGGAGTCCAAACGGAATAAAAACTGACGGAGATTTTTTTGGAATATATATGATTTTTGGGAAGAAGAATCCATGCGAGACGATGCTCGAGGGGCCCACGAGGTAGGGGGGCGCGCCCCAGGGGGGCAGGCGCGCCCCTGACCCTCGTGGCCACCCTGTAAGGCAGTTGATGCCCTTCTTTCGCCGCAAGAAAGCTAATTTCCGGATAGAGATCGTTTCAAAATATCAGCCCAATCGGAGTTACGGATCTCCGGGAATATAAGAAACGGTGAAAGGGAAGAATCTGAGAACGCAAAAACAGAGAGAGACAGAGAGACAGATCCAGTCTCGGAGGGGCTCTCGCCCCTCCCTTGCCATGGAGGCCATGGATCAGAGGGGAAACCCTTCTCCCATCTAGGGAGGAGGTCAAGGAAGAAGAAGAAGAAGGGGGCCCCTCTCCCCCTCTCCTCCGGTGGCGCCGGAACGCCGCTGTGGCCATCATCATCACCGCGATCTTCACCAACACCTCTGCCATCTTCACCAACATCTCCATCACCTTCCCCCCTCTATCTACAGCGATCCACTCCCCCGCAACCCGCCGTACCCTCTAATTGAACATGGTGCTTTATGCTTCATATTATTATCCAAAGATGTGTTGCCATCCTATGATGTCTGAGTAGATTTTTGTTGTCCTATCGTTGGTTGATGAATTGCTATGATTGATTTAATTTGCTTGTGGTTATGTTGCTGTCCTTTGGTGCCCATCATATGATTGCGCGTGTGGATCACACCCTAGGGTTAGTTGTATGTTGATAGGACTATGTATTGGAGGGCAAGAGTGACAGAAGCTTCAACCTAGCATAGAAATTGATGCATACGGGATTGAAGGGGGGCCAATATATCTTAATGCTATGGTTGGGTTTTACCTTAATGAACGTTAGTAGTTGCGTATGCTTGCTAATAGTTCCAATCATAAGTGCATAGAATTCCAAGTAAGGGATGACATGCTAGCAGTGGCCTCTCCCACATAATACTTGCTATCGGTCTAGTAAAGTAGTCAATTGCTTAAGGGACAATTTCGCAACTCCTACCACTACTTTTCCACACTCGCTATATTTACTTTATCGTTTCTTTATCTAAACAGCCCCTACTTTTTATTTACGTACTATTTATTATCTTGCAAACCTATCCAACAACACCTACAAAGTACTTCTAGTTTCATACTTGTTCTAGGTAAAGCGAACGTCAAGCGTGCGTAGAGTTGTATCGATTGTCGATAGAACTTGAGGGAATATTTGTTCTACCTTTAGCTCCTCGTTGGGTTCGACACTCTTACTTATCGAAAACTGTTGCGATCCCCTATACTTGTGGGTTATCAAGACCTTTTTCTGGCGCCATTGCCGGAGAGCAATAGCGTGGGGTGAATATTCTCGTGTGTGCTTGTTTGCTTTATCACTAAGTAATTTTTATTTGTTGTTATTAGTTGTTTTCTATCTTTAGTTATGGGTAGGAAAAGCAAAATACCAAAAAAAATTAGTTGTACCTACTGAACCAATGGTTGAAGAACCACTCAAAATCTATGACACTCCTGAAGCTTTTTACTTGGATCATCTTTGATCCCTTTGTGCTCGTGCTGAAACCCCAACTAGCTTAGTCGAGGACAAATCTTTAGATGAGCATGCTTGTTATGTGCGACACCGTATATCTGAAAGAGGGAAACGTTTATTGGATCAAATTCATCGTTTGCAATGCTATGCTTGGAATTTATGTTATATATATGATTTTACTTGTTGTTCTGAAAACCCTAAGAAACACCTTCCCTACCAATGTGAGTTTATTGATAATGGAATCGTATCTTCGTATGCTAAGGGTGTTTATAGTTATTATGATGTTCAACAAATTGAAGAATTTGTTGCTTTTAAGGGTGCTTATGAAATTGCTTCTTTGATTGAAAAGTATGATGCTACTCTTTACCAATCTGAAAATTTTGCCATACTTAAATATTGCGTTGATAATTATGCTTCTAATGCTTATGTTAAACCATATATTGAGGAATACTCCGCTGTCCAAGAAGAGACTAATATTTTGCAGGAGTCTATGGAAGAAGAAATTGATGAAACTGTGAGCTCATTGGATGAAAAAGATGAGGAAGAGAGCGAAGAACAAAAGGAGGAAGAGTGGATTAGCTACCCGTGCGCACCTTCTAATGAGAGTAACTCTTCAACTCATACATTGTTTAATTCCCCTTCGTGCTTACCGAAGGATGATTGCTATGATGATTATTATGATCCCGTTGATTCTCTTGAAATATCCCTTTATGATGATGCTTGCTATGCTTGTGGCCAAGATGCCAATATGAATTATGCTTATGGAGATGAACTTGCTATAGTTCCTTATGTTAAACATGAAATTGTTGCTATTGCACCCACACATGATAGTCCTATTATCTTTTTGAATTCTCCCGAGTACACTATATCGGAGAAGTTTGCCCTTATTAAGGATTATATTGATGGGTTGCTTTTTACCGTTGCACATGATGATTTTGATGAATATAATATGCATGTGCTTGCTGCTCCTACTTGCAATTATTATCAGAGAGGAACTATATCTCCACCTCTCTATGTTTCCAATATGACAAAATTGCAAGAAACTGTTTATACTATGCATTGGCCTTTCCTATGTGTGTATGAATTGTTTTTTTATGACATGCCGATGCATAGGAAGAGAGTTAGACTTTGTCATTACATGATATATGTTACCTTGTGCTCATCACTAAAATAAATCATTGTTAATTAAAATTGGCTTTGATATACCTTAGGATCTGGGCGGATCCATTACTTGAGCACTATATGCCTAGCTTAATGGCTTTAAAGAAAGCGCTGCCAGGGAGACAACCCGGAAGTTTTAGAGAGTCATTTATTTATGTTGAGTGCTTTCATATAGTTTAAAAACAACAAAAATAAAGAGGGGAACCCAAAACTTTTGCAAAAAGGAAAGCGAAAGTGAGAAAGACAAGCATTGTTGAAGTGGGAGCTAGCCTTGAACTTTGTTCGTGCTCACGGAAGCTTTGTGAATCTTGATTACAGAAACTTTTCAATAAAAATAATTATCCCCTTGTACAATTCCATTGTATTATAAAAATAATGTGCCAAGGTTTGCCTTTAGGATGTTTACATTTGCTTGATGGTTTGTACGGTGCAGGACAGAAACTTTGGCTGTAGTGCGCGATTTTACATTTTTAGCTGGAATGTCAAATGGTTCTGATTCTTTTTGCACTGTCTTCCGATACAAATTGTTTATTTTTCCTAATTTTGGTAGAATTTTTCAAGTATCATAAGTATGGTGAATGTTCAGATTATTACAGATTATTCTGTTTTAGACAGATTCTGTTTTTGATGCATAGTTTGCTTGCTTTGATGAAACTAACAATTTATATCAGTGGATTAAGCCATGAAAAAGTTATACTACAGTAGACACAATGCAAAAAAAATATGAATTGGTTTGCAACAGTACTAATAGTAGTGATTTGCTTTATTATACTAATGGATCTTACCGAGTTTTCTGTTGGAGTTTTGTGTGGATGAAGTGTTCGATGATCAAGAAGGTCTCGATGTGAGAAGAAGGAAGAGAGGCAAGAGATCAAGCTTGGGGATGCCCGAGGCACCCCAAGAAAATATTCAAGGAGACTCAATCGTCTAAGCTTGTGGATGCTGGGGAGGCATCCCCTCTTTCTTCAACAAATATCGTTATGTTTTCAGATTCGTTTCGTTCACACGATATGTGCAATCTTGGAGCGTCTTTTGCATTTAGTTTTCATTTTTCTTTTATGCACCATGCTGGTATGAGATAGTCCTTGGTTGATTTATAGAATGCTCATTGCACTTCACTTATATCTTTTGAGTATGGCTTTATAGAATGCTTCATGTGCTTCACTTATATCATTTGAAGCTTGGATTGCATGTTTCTCTTTACATATACAACCGCCATTTGTAGAATGCTATTTTGCTTCACTTATACTTGTTAGAGCACGGGCATATCTTTTGTAGAAATAATTGAACTCTCTTGCTTCACTTATATCTATTTAGAGAGATGACAGGAATTGGTCATTCACATGGTTAGTCATAAAATCCTACATAAGACTTGTAAGATCACTGAATATGATATGTTTGATTCCTTGCAATAGTTTTGCGATATAGATATGGTGATATTAGAGTCATGCTAGTGAGTAGTTGTGGATTGTAGAAATACTTGTGTTGAAGTTTGTGATTCCCGTAGCATGCACGTATGGTGAACCGTTATGTGATGAAGTCGGAGCATGATTTATTTATTGTTTGTCTTCCTTATGAGTGGCGGTCGGGGACGAGCGATGGTCTTTTCCTACCAATCTATCCCCCTAGGAGCATGTGCATAGTACTTTGTTTCGATGACTAATAGATTTTTGCAATAAGTATGTGAGTTCTTTATGACTAATGTTGAGTCCATGGATAATGCACACTCTCACCCTTCCATCATTGCTAGCCTCTCTAGTACCGTGCAACTTTCGCCGGTACCATAAACCCACCATATACCTTCCTCAAAACAGCCACCATATCTACCTATCATGGCATTTCCATAGCCATTCCGAGATATATTGCCATGCAACTTCCATCATCATCATATACATGACTTGAGCATTCATTGCCATATTGCTTTGCATGATCGTAAGATAGCTAGCATGATGTTTTCATGGCTTGTCCGTTTTTTGATGTCATTGCTACTCTAGATCATTGCACATCCCGGTACACCGTCGGAGGCATTCATATAGAGTCATATCTTTGTTCTAGATATCGAGTTGTAATATCGAGTTGTAAGTAAATAAAAGTGTGATGATCATCATTATTAGAGCATTGCCCCAGTGAGGAAAGGATGATGGAGACTATGATTCCCCCACAAGTCGGGATGAGACTCCGAACGAAAAAAATAAAAAAAGAATAGAAAGGGCAAAAAAAGAGAGAGAAGGCCCAAAAAAGAGAAAATAAAGAAAATAAAAAAAATAAAAAAATGAGAGAAAAAGAGAGAAGGGTCAATGCTAGTATCCTTTTTCCACATTTGTGCTTCAAAGTAGCACCATGTTCTTCATATAGAGAGTCTCTTGAGTTATCACTTTCATATACTAGTGGGAATTTTCATTATAGAACTTGGCTTGTATATTCCGATGATGGGCTTCCTCTAATGCCCGAGGTCTTAATGAGCAAGCAAGTTGGATGCACACCCACTTAGTTTCAGTTAGATCTTGCATACACTTATAGCTCTAGTGCATCCGTTGCATGGCAATCCCTACTCACTCACATTGATATATATTGATGGGCATCTCCATAGCCCGTTGGTACGCCTAGTTGATGTGAGACTATCTTCTCCTTTTTGTCTTCTCCACCATCATATTCTATTCCACCTATAGTGCTATGTCCATGGCTCACGCTCATGTATTGCGTGAAAGTTGAAAAGGTTTGAGAACTTCAAAAGTATGAAACAATTGCTTGGCTTGTCATCGGGGTTGTGCATGATGTGAAAATTTTGTGTGGTGACGATGGAGCATAGCCAGACTATATGATTTTGTAGGGATAACTTTCTTTGGCCATGTTATTTTGAAAAGACATGATTGCTTTATTAGTGGGCTTGAAGTATTATTGTTTTTATGTCAAATGATAGACTATTGCTTTGAATCACTCGTATCTTAATATTCATGCCATGATTAGATTACATGATCAAGATTATGCTAGGTAGCATTCCACATCAAAAATTATCTTTTTTATCATTTACCTACTCAAGGACGAGCAGGAATTAAGCTTGGGGATGGTGATACGTCTCCGTCGTATCTATAATTTTTGATTGTTCCATGCCAATATTATTCAACTTTCATATACTTTTGGCAACTTTGTATACTATTTTTGGGACTAACATATTAATCCAGTGCCCAGTTCCTGTTTGTTGCATGTTTTTTGTTTCGCGGAATATCCACATCAAACGGAGTCTAAACGGAATAAAAACTGACGGAGATTTTTTTTGGAATATATATGATTTTTGGGAAGAATAATCCACGTGAGACGATGCTTGAGGGGCCCACGAGGTAGGGGGCGCGCCCCAGGGGGGCAGGCGCGCCCCTGACCCTCGTGGCCACCCCGTAAGGCAGTTGATGCCCTTCTTTCGCCGCAAGAAAGCTAATTTCCGGATAGAGATCGTGTCAAAATTTCAGCCCAATCGGAGTTACGGATCTCCAGGAATATAAGAAACGGTTAAAGGGAAGAATCTGAGAATGCCGAAACAGAGAGAGACAGATCCAATCTTGGAGGGGCTCTCGCCCCTCCCTTGCCATGGAGGCCATGGACCAGAGGGGAAACCCTTCTCCCATCTAGGGAGGAGGTCAAGGAAGAATAGGAAGAAGGGGGCCCCTCTCCCCCTCTCCTCCGGTGGCGCCAGAACGCCGCCGTGGCCATCATCATCATCACCGCGATCTTCACCAACACCTCCGCCATCTTCACCAACATCTCCATCACCTTCCCCCCTCTATCTACGGAGGTCCACTCTCCCGCAACCCGATGTACCCTCTACGTGAACATGGTGCTTTATGCTTCATATTATTATCCAATGATGTGTTGCCATCCTATGATGTCCGAGTAGATTTTCATTGTCCTATCGGTGGTTGATGAATTGCTATGATTGATTTAATTTGCTTGTGGTTATGTTGCTGTCCTTTGGTGCCCATCATATGATTGCGCGCGTGGATCACACCCTAGGGTTAGTTATATGTTGATAGGACTATGTATTGGAGGGCAAGAGTGACAGAAGCTTCAACCTAGCATAGAAATTGATGCATACGGGATTGAAGGGGGACCAATATATCTTAATGCTATGGTTGGGTTTTACCTTAATGAACATTAGTAGTTGCGGATGCTTGCTAATAGTTCCAATCATAAGTGCATAGAATTCCAAGTAAGGGATGACATGCTAGCAGTGGCCTCTCCCACATAATACTTGCTATCGGTCTAGTAAAGTAGTCAATTGCTTAAGGGAAAATTTCGCAACTCCTACCACCACTTTTCCACACTCGCTATATTTACTTTATCGTTTCTTTATCTAAATAGCCCCTACTTTTTATTTACGTACTCTTTATTATCTTGCAAACCTATCCAACAACACCTACAAAGTACTTCTAGTTTCATACTTGTTCTAGGTAAAGTGAACGTCAAGCGTGCGTAGAGTTGTATCGGTGGTCGATAGAACTTGAGGGAATATTCGGTCTACCTTTAGCTCCTCGTTGGGTTCGACACTCTTACTTATCGAAAACTATTGCGATCCCCTATACTTGTGGGTTATCATTAGGAAACATAACCATCATTGATTCAACGAGCTAGTCAAGTAGAGGCAAACTAGTGACACTCTGTATGTCTATGTATTCACACATGTACTAAGTTTCCGGTTAATACAATTCTAGCATGAATAATAAACATTTATCATGATATAAGGAAATATAAATAATAACTTTATTATTGCCTCTAGGGCATATTTCCTTCAGTCTCCCACTTGCACTAGAGTCAATAATCTAGTTCACATCGTCATGTGATTTAACACCAACAGTTCGCATCTTTATGTGATTAGTTCACATCTCCATGTGACTAACACCCAAAGGGTTTACTAGAGTCAATAATCTAGTTCACATCGCTATGTGATTAACACCCAAAGAGCGATCATGTTTTTCTTGTGAGAGAAATTTAGTCAACAGGTCTGCAACATTCAGATCCGTATGTATTTCACAAATTTCTATGTCTACAATGCTCTGCACGGAGCTACTCTAGCTAATTGCTCCCACTTTCAATATGTATCCAGATCGAGACTTAGAGTCATCTAGATTGATGTAAAAGGCTTGCATCAATGTAACTCTTTACGACGAACTCTTTTATCACCTCCATAACCGAGAAATATTTCCTTAGTCCTCTAAGGATAATTTTGACCACTGTCCAGTGATCTACTCCTAGATCACTATTGTACTCCCTTGCCAGAATCATGCTAAGGTATACAATAGGACTGGTAAACAACATAGCATACTTTATAGAACCTATAACTGAGGCATAGAGAATGACTTTTCATTCTCTTTCTATTTTCTGCTGTGGTCGGGTCTTGAGTCTTTACTCAACTTCACACCTTGCAACATAGGCAGAAACTCCTTTGACAGTTCCACTTTGAACTGCTTCAAAATCTTTTCAAGGCATGTACTCATTGAAAATATATCAAGCGTCTGATCTATCTCTATAGATCTTAATGCTCAATGTGTAAGCAGCTTCATCGAGGTCTTTGTTTGAAAAACTATTTTCAAACACTCCTTTATGCTTTTCATAAAATTATACAGTATTTCCGATCAACAATATGTCATTCACATATACTTATCAGAAATGTTGTAGTGCTCCCACTCACTTTCTTGTAAATACAGGCTTCACCGCAAGTCTGTATAAAACCATATGCTTTGATCACTTTATCAAAGCATATATTCCAACTCCGAGATGCTTGCACCAGTCAATAGATGGATCACTGGAGCTAGCTCACTTTGTTAGCACCTTTAGGATCGACAAAACCTTTTGGTTGCATCATATACAACTCTTCTTTTAAGAAATCTATGAAGGAATATAGTTTTGACATCCATTTGCCAGATTTCATAAAATGAGTTAACTGCTAACATGATTTGGACAGACTTTTAAGCATTGATACGAGTGAGAAAATCTCATCGTAGTCAACACCTTGAACTTGTTGAAAACATTTTTGCGACAATTCGAGCTTTGTAGATAGTAACACTACTATCAGCGCCCGTCTTCCTCTTGAAGATCCATACTTTGTTCTCATACATGGATCCCATGTCAGATTTTATGGCCTCAAGCCATTTTGCAGAATCTGGGCTCATCATCGCTTCCTCATAGTTCGTAGGTTCGTCATGGTCAAGTAACATGACATCCAGAACAGGATTACTGTACCACTCTGGTGCGGATCTCACTCTAGTTGACCTATGAGGTTCGGTAGTAACTTGATCTAAAGTTACATGATCATCATCATTAGCTTCCTCACTAATTGGTGTAGGAGTCACAAGAACAGATTTCTGTTATAAACTACTTTCCAATAAGGGAGCAGGTATAGTTACCTCATCAAGTTCTACTTTCCTTCCACTCACTTCTTTCGAGAGAAACTCCCTCTCTTGAAAGGATCCATTCTTAGCAACAAATGTCTTTCCTTCGGATCTGTGATAGAAGGTGTACCCAACTGTCTTCTTTGGGTATCCTATGAAGACACATTTCTCCGATTTGGGTTTGAGCTTATCAGGATGAAACTTTTTCACATCAGCATCGCAATCCCAAACTTTAAGAAACGACAACTTTGGTTTCCTGCCAAACCACAGTTCATATGGCGTCGTCTCAATGGATTTAGATGGTGCCCTATTTAACGTGAATGCAGCTGTCTCTAATGCATAACCCCAAAACGATAGTGGTAAATCGGTAAGAGACATCATAGATTGCACCATATCTAATAAAGTACGGTTACGATGTTCAGACACACCATTACGCTGTGGTGTTCCAAGTGGTGTGAGTTGAGAAACTATTCCGCATTGTTTCAAATGAAGACCAAACTCGTAACTCAAATATTCTCCTCCACGATCAGATCGTGGAAACTATATTTTCTTGTTACGATGATTCTCCACTTCACTCTGAAATTATTTGAACTTTTCATATGTTTCAGATTTATGTTTCATCAAGAAGATATACCCATATCTTACTCAAATCATCCATGAAGGTCAGAAAATAACAATACCTGTCGCGAGCCTCAACACTCATCGGACTGCATACAAAAGTATGTATTATTTCCAACAAGTCTATTGCTCGCTCCATTGTTCCGGAGAACGAAGTCTTAGTCATCTTGCCTATGACGCATGGTTCGCAAGCATCAACTGATTCATAATCAAGTGATTCCAAAAGCCCATCGGCATGGATTTTCTTCATGCGCTTTACACCAATATGACCTAAACGGCAGTGCCACAAATAAGTTGCACTAACATTGTTAACTTTGCATCTTTTGGCTTTAATATTATGAATATGTGTATCACTACGATTGAGATTCAATAAACCATTCACCTTGGGTGTATGACCATTGAAGGTTTTATTCATGTAAACAGAACAACAATTATTCTCTGATTTTAAATGAATAATCGTATTGCAATAAACATGATCAAATCATATTCATGCTTAACGCAAACATCAAATAACATTTATTTAGGTTCAACACTAATCCCGAAAGTATAGGGAGTGTGCGATGATGATCATATCAATCTTGGAACCACTTCCAACACACATCGTCACTTCACCCCTAACTAGTCTCTGTTCATTCTGCAACTCCCGTTTCGAGTTACTAATCTGAGCAACTGAACTAGTATCAAATACTGAGGGGTTTCTATAAACACTAGTAAAGTACACATCAATAACATGTATATCAAATATACCTTTGTTCACTTTGCCATCCTTCTTATCCGCCAAATACTTGGGGCAGTTCTGCTTCCAGTGACCAGTCCCTTTGCAGTAGAAGCACTTAGTCTCAGGCTTAGGTCTAGACTTGGGCTTCTTCACTTGAGCAGCAACTGGCTTGCTGTTCTTCTTGAAGTTCCCCTTCTTCCCTTTGCCCTTTTCTTAAAACTAGTGGTCTTGTCAACCATCAACACTTGATGCTTTTCTTGATTTCTACCTTCGTCGATTTCAGTGTCACGAAGAGCTTGGGAATCGTTTTCGTTATCCCTTGCATATTATAGTTCATCACGAAGTTCCAGTAACTTGGTGATAGTGACTAGAGAACTCTGTCAATCACTATCTTATCTGGAAGATTAACTCCCACTTGATTCAAGTGATTGTAGTACTCAGACATTGTGAGCACATGCTCACTAGCTGAGCTATTCTCCTCCATCTTGTAGGCAAAGTGCTTGTCAAAGGTCTCATACCTTTCGACATGGCCATGAGTCTGAAATACTAATTTCAACTCTTGAAACATCTCATATGCTCTGTGGCGTTCAAAAATGTCTTTGAAGCCCCGATTCTAAGCCGTAAAGCATGGTGCTCTAAACTATCAAGTAGTCATCATATCGAGCTCGCCAAATGTTCATAATGTATGCATCTGCTCCTGCAATCAGTCTGTCACCTACCGGTGCATCAAGGACATAATTCTTCTGTGCAGCAATGAGGATAATCCTTAGATCACGGAGCTAGTCCGCATCATTGCTACTAACATCTTACGACTTAATTTTTCTCTAGGAACATATCAAAATAAATGGGGAGCTACATCGCGAGCTATTGATCTACAACATAGTTATGCAAATACTATCAGGACTAAGTTCTTGATAATTTAAAGTTCAATTAATCATATTACTTAAGAACTCCCACTTAGATAGACATCCCTCTAGTCATCTAAATGATCACGTGATCCCAATCAACTAAACCATAACCGATCATCACGTGAAATGGAGTAGTTTTCAATGGTGAACATCACTATGTTGATCATATCTACGATATGATTCATGCTCGACCTTTCAGCCTCAGTGTTCCGAGGCCATATCTGTATATGCTAGGCTCGTCAAGTTTAACCCGAGTATTCTGCGTGTGCAAAACTGGCTTGCATCCGTTGTATAAGAACGTTGAGCTTATCACACCCGATCATCACGTGGTGTCTCGGCACGACGAACTTTGGCAATGGTGCATACTCAAGGAGAACACTTGTACCTTGAAATTTAGTGAGAGATCATCTTATAATGCTACTGTCGATATAATCAAAATAAGATGCATAAAAGATAAACATCACATGCAATCAAAATATAAGTGATATGATATGGTCATCATTATCTTGTGCTTTTGATATCCATCTCCAAAGCACCGTCATGATCACCATCGTCGTCGGCGCGACACCTTGATCTCCATCGTAGTATCGTTGTCGTCTCGCCAACTATTGCTTCTATGACTATCGCTACCGCTTAGTGATAAAGTAAAGCAATTACATGGCGATTGCATTTCATACAATAAATCGACAACCATATGGCTCCTGCCAGTTGCCGATAACTCCGTTACAAAACATGATCATCTCATACAATAAAATATAGCATCATGCCTTGACCATATCACATCACAACATGCCCTACAAAAACAAGTTAGACGTCCTCTACTTTGTTGTTGCAAGTTTTACGTGGCTACTACGGGCTGAGCAAGAACCATTCTTACCTATGCATCAAAACCACAACGATAGTTCGTGAAGTTAGTGCTGTTTTAACCTTCAACAAGGACCGGGCGTAGTCACACTTGGTTCAACTAAAGTTGGAGAAACTGACACCCGCCAGCCACCTGTGTGCAAAGCACGTTGGTAGAACCAGTCTCGCGTAAGCGTACACGTAATGTCGGTCCGGGCCGCTTCATCCAACAATACCGTCGAACCAAAGTATGACATGCTGGTAAGCAGTATGACTTGTATTGCCCACAACTCACTTGTGTTGTACTTGTGCATATAACATCTATGCATAAACCTGGTGAGGGAGTCCTGGATTAAGGGGTCCTCGGACAGCCGGACTATATACTTTGGCCGGACTGTTGGACTATGAAGACACAAGATTGAAGACTCCGTCCCATGTCCGGGTGGGACTCTCCTTTGCGTGGATGGCAAGCTTGGCAATTTGGATATGTAGATCTCCTCCCTTGTAATGGACTCTGTGTAACCCTAGCCCCCTCCGGTATCTATATAAACCAGAGGGTTTAGTCCATAGGACAAGGATAATCATAATCATAGGCTAGCTTCTAGGGTTTAGCCTCTACGATCTCGTGGTAGATCAACTCTTGTAATACTCATATCATCAAGATCAATCGAGCAGGAAGTAGGGTATTACCTCCATCGAGAGGGCCCGAACCTGGGTAAACATTGTGTCCCCTGCCTCCTGTTACCATCTGCCTTAGACACACAGTTCGGGACCCCCTACCTGAGATCCGCCGGTTTTGACACCGACATTGGTGCTTTCATTGAGAGTTCCACTATGTCGTCACCATGAGGCTTGATGGCTCCTTCGATCATCGGCAACGATGCGATCTAGGGTGAGGTTTTTCTCCCCGGACAGATCTTCGTATTCGGCGGCTTCGTACTGCGGGCCAACTCACTTGGCCATCTGGGGGAGATCGAGAGCTACGCCCCTGGCCGTCAGGTCAGTTTTGGAAGCTTGAACTATACTTCTGACATCCGCGGAGACTTGATCTTCAACAGATTCGAGCCCGTGTCAGGTGTGCCGGACAGCCACGACGAGCATGACTTAGCTATGCCGCCGGACAGTGTTCGGGAGATCACACCTGTGGCAACTCCGGCCCTTGATCCGGGATAGATCACTCCGTCCGAGGACGGGTGGATGGACCCCGCCATGGAGGCCGCACACTCGACGGCGATAGAGCCGAATACTGACTTCACCTCCTACGAGACCTATGTTGCCGGACCCTTGGATTCGTTCCCGGCCACGGGCTCCGAACCGCCTGTGTCTGTGCCCGTCGAATTTGATTGGGCAACGATTATGGAGTTTTTCTCCGCGGATATCTTTCAGCACTCGCCCCTGGGCGACGTGTTGAATTCATTAAGGTCTCTCTCCTTGTCGAAAGGCCCTTGGCCAAACTATGTCTGGCTTGAGTGGAAGCGGATGACAAATAAATTCGTTCTCCACCCACCACCCACTTAATAGCCATTGTCGACGACTTAACCGACATGCTTGATTTCGACTTCGAAGACATCGACGGTATGGACGACGATGCAGGAGAGGAATAGGAACCACCGCCCATAAGACGCTGGACAGCCACTTCATCACACGATATATACATGGTGGATACACCCAAAGAAAACAATGACGAGGAACGAAAGGATGCAATGGAGGATAATCCCCTCGAGAAGCAACCAAACCGACGACGTAGGTGCCGCTCCAAATCCCGCCTCGGCAAAAACAGCGATAATAGCGCAAGAAAGAATAATACCCCGATCGACTCCAAAGCAAACGACGACCACATGGACCCAGCGACAGAGCAGGATGAACCAGCGGATGACGAACATAGTACGGAGCCACTGTCCGATCATGGCGATGCCGAGGGTAAAGCTCATCAACCTGTCTCCCGAGAGGAGAACAGTCCGGACGACGATGCACACATCATCCCGGAAAGGCACTTGGAGGAAGAGGACCTCCATAGAATGCTTATTGCCACCGCGAGGAGTCTGAAGAAGCAGAAGCAAAGGCTTAAGGCCGCGCAAAATACACTCAACAGTAGATGGAACAAAGTGCTCGACACTGAAGAAAAGTACGGTGGCAGCCGCCACACAAAGAGCTATCCAAAGTGCAAGCTGCTGCTCGAATTTGATGACGAGGCTTTAGAGCCTATACAACCGAAAAATAAAATGGCCGATCAGCCGGATCAACCACCCCGTGGCCGCGATAGGGCGGCTAACGATGTCGCACATAAGTCAGCATCGATTTACGTGAGGACTTGCGCCAAAAAGCCGGTATGGCTAGGTCCATCTATGGATCTAGGAAGTGCGCTCCGACACAGAATCAAAACAGAACACTACAACCATCAGAATGCCATGACACATCCAAATATAGGGGTGCTGTGCACCCCCTATGCTTCACCGATGAGGTTCTGGATCACGAATTTCCAGAAGGATTCAAACCCGTGAACATAGAGGCATACGACGGAACGACAGACCCTGGGGTCTGGATTGAGGACTTTATCCTTCATATCCACATGGCTCATGGAGATGATCTCCACGCCATCAAATACTTACCCCTCAAGTTGAAAGGACTAGCTCGGCACTGGCTGAAGAGCCTCCTCGAAAACTCAATTGGAAGTTGGGAAGAGCTCAAAGATGCTTTTAGGGCTAATTTTCAAGGGACCTATGTCCGACCTCCGGATGCAGATGATTTAAGTCATATAATTCAACAGCCCGGAGAGTCAGCCCGAAAGCTTTAGAACAGATTCCTCACTAAGAAGAATCAAATTGTCGACTGCCCGGACGCTGAAGCCTGAGCGGCTTTCAAACACAGTGTCCGGGACGAATGGCTCGCCAGACACCTCGGCCAGGAAAAACCGAGGACAATGGCAGCCCTAACAAGCCTTATGACCCGCTTTTGCGCGGGCGAAGATAGTTGGCTGGCCCGTAGCGGCACCAGCGACCCAGGCACATCCGAAGTCAGGGATGACAATGGAAAACCATGACGAAATAAAAGCAAGCGTTGAAACAATGAAGACAGCCCAGACAACACGACGGTAAATGCCGGATTAAGGGGCTCTTGACCCGGTTAACGGAAAAAAGCCATTCAAAGGCAGCAAAGATCGACCGTCCAGCCTAAACAAGATTCTAGATAGATTATGTCAGATTCATGGCACCTCCGACAAACCCGCAAATCACACCAATAGAGAATGCTGGGTCTTCAAGTAGGCCGGCAAGCTAAATGTCGAACACAAGGGGAGGGAGACACCAAGCGAAGACGAGGATGAGCCTCGCCAGCCGAACACTGGGGGACAGAAAAATTCCCACCGGAGGTCAAAACAGTGAACATGATTCACGTAACGAAGAGGAGGAGCAAACGCACACTCTGAGACGTATGCGCTGTGGAGCCCTCTACCCCCAAGTTCAACCCTTGGTCGGCCTGCCCGATCACTTTTGGTCGCAGGGATTACCCGACTAGTATCCGACACGGAGGATCGGCTGCCTTGGTACTAGACCCAATAATTGACGGATACCATCTCACCCGAGTCCTTATGGACGGCGGCAGTAGTCTTAATCTGATATATCAGGACACAGTCCGCAAAATGGGGATAGACCCGACAATAATCAGCCAAAGCAATACTACCTTTAAAGGAGTAATACCAGGCCTAGAGGCCTGCTGCACGGGCTCTCTAGTACTAGAGGTTGTATTCGGTTCTCCCGACAACTTCCAAAGTGAAAAGTTAACCTTCGATATCGCTCCATTCCGAAGCGGCCATCAAGCACTACTCGGAAGAACGGCCTTCACTCGTTTTAGTGCAATACCGCATTACGTTTATCTTAAGCTTAAGATGCCCGATCCACGTGTCATAATCATAGTTAGCGGAAACACAAAGCGTTCCTTACGTGTGGAAGAATGTGTGGCGGCTTTAGCAGCTGAACACCGAACGGCCTCTCCAACCAGAATAAATGATCGGTTGTCAAGACCGTGGACACGGCTAGACGAGTCCGGCGCACCACTAGCTGTAACAGCTCAGATAAACCTAAGACTGGGTCGATGGATATACCTCCATAGGTGGTGCTAGGGGCTTCCCACATGTAAAAAGGACTACAGTTCGGCTTGACCTTATTTAGATTGAATTTTAACGGTTTATTAAGAATAACCATTTTTTCACACAAAAAGTTTCACCTGGGCTTTTCTCTCTTACATATGATCATCGTGCTACACCCTTCCAGGATATGGCACAACGAAGAAACATGCGCAGACGTGCAGCAGGGCCCCATTCAAAGGTTTCTTTTTAGATTAAGACCCTGTGTAAACCTTTTTTTACTGTCTCTGGTTGCTTCACACCCTCCGGATACTCAACATAACCAAGAGGGATGCTGGCATTATTGATATTTCGTCACGTCAGACTAATGCACGTACTTGGAAATCCAGGCCTTATTATCGAGGGCGTTACTCAGCCCAGTATACGTTGTAAAGACCGAATACCTTAGGGAGTGTTCGGCGTCGCGAGTTTGGCCTTATATGCATCAGCTCCAAATCATGTCTTTGGTCAATAGTTGGGTTTGCCCGGCTCCCGTGTTTTGCTACCTTATGTTCCGCTCTATCGGCTAAGGTGGCACCGGGAGAACTACTGCGATTGTGCCCTGGTTCATCTGGATGAGCACCTCAGTAGAGAAAGCCGAAAACTGACTGTCATGTTAAAGCACGAGACTGGTCAACCACTCGAGGACTCAGTGGAATCTTCGCGATTCCTCCGCATTAATGAAGGACCGGTTTCCCGGTCATGTATGTACGCGCACCGTATTCGGATAAGCGCGGAAGTACCAGGGGCTATATAGTAGCCCCACTGTCAAACTCCTATGGCTAAGTGAAAGTGTTAAAGCAATATAGTCTGATTGCCTTGTTCGCCGCGCTATCACCTCCTTAATGGACCAAGACGTTGGATCAAGTGTGAATACACGTTTTTCCGAACACCCCCGCATTATATGCGTGGGGGCTGAAGCCGACGATTGCAAACTTTCAGGTTATATACATACATAAACGGCTGCACAGGAGGTATCACAATACTTTCAGGCAAAAGTATAAACACAGCCTTTATAATGCAAATAGCATTGTTTTTACAATTGGGATACATGTCACTCGAACATGATACTCTTCGAGCACTGAGCCTCTATTAAACGAGCGCCTTCTAGGACTTCTTCAAAATAGTGCTCGGCCGAGACCTGGCCTACGGCCGGACCCCGGGTTGCAATAGCGGTGGCATCCATCTCTGCCCAGTATGTCTTAACACGGGCAAGAGCCATCCGCGCACCCTCTATGCATGCCGACCTCTTTACAGCGTTGATATGTGGCACAACACCAAGGAATCGTTGCACTAAACCAAAATAACTATTCGGCCTTGGTTCTTCGGGCCAAAGATGATCCACGAAAGACCTTATGGCAAGCCCGGACAACCTATGGAGCACAGCCCACTCGGCCATTTGCTCATTTAACAGCAGCGGAAGTGTTGGAGCACTGAACTGCGACCAGAACAACTTTTCCACTTCGTGATCTTTCTGATCTTTGAAAAACTCAGTCGCATTAGTAGCACTCATTGCCAGGTCTGAATACGCGTCTGCAGCACTCCATAATTGATCCAGAGGGGCATACTTCGGATCTCCGAACTTCGTCCGCAACAAAAAGGGCTTCCCAGCCATGATATCTCCGGCCTGACGGAGCTCCTCCTTCGCCGCTCTAATTTCATAGCGGGTTTCCTTGGCTGCTACCATGGCTTTCTTCAGGTCCACAGCTTTCGCTTGGCTTTCCTTTTCAAGAAGCTCATACCGGTCGGCGGCATCCTTCAACTCAATAGCCATCTTGGCTATTTGATCTTCCCTCTGGCGATGAGCAGCCCGTTCGGCTCTTAATTCTTCGGCCGCCTTTAGGGCGGCCACATCACTTCTCCTGGCTTGTTCCTTGGCTCGGGCAAGCTCCGCCAGAAGGGTCTCCACGGCGGCAGCTCCATCTGCAGTCACAACATGTTCTAGATACTAGCATCATGCTCCTCTTAATATCTGTTGACCACCGGAGCATACATACCATGTGCCTCGTCAAGCCGCTTGTTTACAAGCACGATGTCGGCATCTACCGTATCAGGTTGCCGCCTCAATCCGGCAAATGTAGTAGTCCTGCCAGCCACCGGACCGTCAGCCGCCTGCACATAGAAGCAGTGCGATTAGTACCTGGGACTATGATCCTCTGTTTGCCGCCTCGGGACAGCAACCAAAGTCTCAGGGGCTACTATCTGTATAGAGCACACCTAGCGTGTGCGGTACCGTCAAAAAATTTATATATTACTTTGTGTACCTCAAAGCCTCTTAGCAGACTCATAAAAGCTTCATGCAACCCACTTTTGGCGGATGAAATCCTCTCAACCACCGTACCCATTAAAGTATGATGCGCCTCTGAGGTAGCCGCTTGCTCCAAAAGACCCATCAGTGCATCCGGTTGTGCACCGGATAGTCCCAGACTCTTTCTGTTGCTCTCCTTAGGAGACGAATGCTCCGGACTTCGGGTGGCCGAAGGGTTACCTTCTGGCCTCGGTGGATCAGGAGAAATCCTCTGTGATGACACCTCAGGGTCGTCCACCCTAGGAGGCGGGGAGACAGGGGGAGGCGTTTCGCTCTCCATCATCTCCGGAAGAAGATCCCCCGAAGACGAACTCTATTGAGAAGGGCTACGAGCCGGACTGCAAGATATATGTCTCGGTTATTTTCCTCGGAGATAAAGCGGGATATATTTACCAAAAGTACTCTTGATTCACTTACAGCTTGGTGGAGGGATGGCCCCCTTGCGGGCACTATGCGGTAAGGACGCCCTCCGGGGCAGGGCCCCCTGGCGAAGGTTTCTTCCCTCGTTTGGAAACTTTCATTTCCGAGTCATCAGAGCCTGTCCTTTTTCTTCCTTGGGGAGAGGGGATTCTAGATTCTTCTCCCCGACTATCCTCCTTCACGGAGACACTAATTCCCCCGGTTTGGATGAGTAATGCGTGAGGCCCGCTTTCGGCTTCTTTATCCCTCCCTTTATCTTCCCCTGATGGCACTTGATAAAGTGCGTTCTCAAGCATCCTAGCTAGTACAGGATCCGGTGAGCCTTCGGGAAGGGGGGGGGGCGAACACCTGATCATCTTCGCCTTTCTTATCCAGTCCTGGCCAAGAGCAATTTTTTCAGAATGTTGTTATGACAAATGAAAAGATGATGTGTTCAGCCGCAGAATTACTTACATGGGTATCTGGACGATTGCAGTTTAGACCCGCATCCTCGGTGGTGTCCAGACACTTTATTCATGATCCAAAGAACAATCCATACATCCCTTCGAGCGTCATGCCGAAGAATTGCTGAATAGTTCACGGTCCTTCTGGGTTGAACTCCCCCATACGAAGAGATCGACATTGGCATGGCAGGACCCGGGGAACTAGCATAACTTGCATTACCTTGACGAGACTGACATCCCTCCCGAGGAGATCTCAGATGCGACTTTGCAATGTCGGCACGTCATTAACTGGCCCCCAGTCCAGCCCCTTGTTGACCCATGACGCCAGTTGTGGCGGGGGGCTCGAAGGTAAGGCGGGAGCATCTACCCACTTAGTACTTTGGGGAGCTGTGATGTAAAACCACTCCCGCTGCCATAAGTTGGACATCTATGGGAAGGAACCCTTTGGCCATGGAGCATCGGCACCTTTGCTTATTATGGCGCCTCCGCATTCTGCGTGTCGCCCATCGATCATCTTCAGCTTCACATTGAAGGTCTTGAGCCATAAGCCGAAGTGTTGGGTGATGCGGAGGAAGGCCTCACACACGATGATAAACAACGAGATGTGAAGGATGGAATCTGGGGCTAGATCGTGGAAATCGAGCCCGTAATAGAACATAAGCCCTCTAACAAAGGGATCAAGACTAAAGCCTAGCCCTCGGAGGAAGTGGGAAACAAATACGACACTCTCGTTGGGTTCGGGAGTAGGCATGACCTACCCTTGAGCGGGCAACCCGTGCGAGATTTCGGCGGTCAGATACCTGGCTTCTCTTAGCTTCTTGATGTCCTCCTCTATGACAGAAGAGGCCATCCACCGGCCTTCAAGGTTGGATCTGGACATGGTTGAAGGTCCGAAGCTCTTAGCCTGAGCCTTGGGTGTTGGAACTCAGGGTGGGGGAAGGGAAGGATCGAGCGCGAGAAGAAAAGGACAGGCCTTGGCCCCTTTATAAGGAGGATGAATATCAAGCGTCCTCCGCGTGGCCGTTCGGAACTTGCCTAAAATCGAGGAGTCATACCAGAAGGCATTGTTGGGTTACCCACACCCGTATTGATGAGAATCCCGTGATAAGGGGACACGATCTTTACTTCGACGGGACGTGCCAAGAAAACTACCTTGCAATATATGTAGTAGCTGGTTGGGAAAAACGGTTCGTAATGACCGGGCCACGGCAGGACGTCACGTTATGAAAAGTTGTCAGTAGATTAGATTTGTGGAATAATATACTCTCTACGGTGGTATGTGGAATTTGTTTTGCAGAGCCAGACACGATCCTTGTGTTCAAAATCTTCTATAGAGTGTTCGGAGAAGGAACCCGCCTTGCAATGCCGAAGACAATCTGCGCGCCAGACTCATCGTCATTGAAGCCCAGTTCAGGGGCTACTGAGGGAGTCTTGGATTAAGGGGTCCTCGGACAGCCGGACTATATACTTTGGCTGGATTGTTGGACTATGAAGATACAAGATTGAAGACTTCCTCCCGTGTCCGGGTGGGACTCTCCTTTGCGTGGAAGGCAAGCTTGGCAATTTGGATATGTAGATCTCCTCCCTTGTAACCGACTCTGTGTAACCCTAGCCCCCTCCGGTGTCTATATAAACCGGAGGGTTTTGTCCGTAGGATAAGGACAATCATAATAATAGGCTAGCTTCTAGGGTTTAGCCTCTATGATCTCATGGTAGATCAACTCTTGTAATGCTCATATCATCAAGATCAATCGAGTATGAAGTAGGGTATTACCTCCATCGAGAGGGCCCAAACCTGGGTCAACATTGTGTCCCCTGCCTCCTGTTACCATCCGCCTTAGACGCATAGTTCGGGACCCCCTACCCGACATCCACCGGTTTTGACACCGACACCTGGCTCTGATACCACTTTTGGGGAACGTAGTAATTTAAAAAATTTCCTACGCACACGCAAGATCATGGTGATGCATAGCAACAAGAGGGGAGAGTATCGTCTACATACCCTCGTAGACCGTAAGCGAAAGCGTTATGAGAACGCGGTTGATGTAGTCGAACGTCTTCATGATCCGACCGATCCAAGTACTGAACGCACGGCACCTCCGAGTTCAGCACACGTTCAGCTCGATGACGTCCCACGAACTCTGATCCAGCAGAGCTTCACGGGAGAGTTCCGTCAGCACGACGATGTGATGACAGTGATGATGTTGCTATCGACGCAGGGCTTCGCCTAAGCACCGCTACGATATGATCGAGGTGGATTATGGTGGAGGGGGGAACCACACACGGCTTGGAACAATCAACTTGTGTGTCCTAGGGTGCCACCTGCCCCCGTATATAAAGGAGCAAAGGGGGAGGCCGGCTGGCCCTCCTAGGGCGCACCAGGAGGAGTCCTCCTCCTAGTAGGAGTAGGACTCCCTTTTCCTACTCCTACTAGGAGGAGCAAAGGAAGATGGAAGGGGAGAAGGAAGGAGAGGGAGGAAATGAGGAAAGGGGGGCCGGCCCCCTAGTCCAATTCGGTTTGGGCTAGGGGGGCCGTGCGCCCTGCCTCCTCTCTTCCACCACTTGGCCCATGAGGCCCAATACTTCTTCCCCATATTCCTGTAACTCCCCGGTGAAAGAAATATTCCCTAGAGGAAATAATAAATTTATTATTTATCTCCTTATATCATGATAAATGTTTATTATTCATGCTAGAATTGTATTAACCGGAAACATGATACATGTGTGAATACATAGACAAACAGAGTGTCACTAGTATGCCTCTACTTGACTAGCTTGTTGATCAAAGATGGTTATGTTTCCTAGCCATAGACATGAGTTGTCATTTGATTAACGGGATCACATCATTAGGAGAATGATGTGATTGACTTGACCCATTCTGTTAGCTTAGCACTTGATCGTTTAGTATGTTGCTATTGCTTTCTTCGTGACTTATATATGTTCCTATGACTATGAGATTATGCAACTCCCGTTTACCAGAGTAACACTTTGTGTGCTACCAAACATCACAACGTAACTAGGTGATTATAAAGGTGATGTACAGGTGTCTCCGAAGGTACTTGTTGAGTTGGCGTATTTCGAGATTGGGATTTGTCCCTCCGATTGTCGGAGAGGTATCTTTGGGCCCGCTCGGTAATGCACATCACTATAAGCCTTGCAAGCATTGTAACTAATGAGTGAGTTGCGGGATGATGTATTACGGAATGAGTAAAGAGACTTGCCGGTAACGAGATTGAACTAGGTATTGAGATACCGACGACTGAATCTCGGGAAAGTAATATACCGATGACAAACGGAACAATGTATGTTGTTATGCGGTTTGACCGATAAAGATATTTGTAGAATATGTGGGAGCCAATATGAGCATCCAGGTTCTGCTATTGGTTATTGACCAGAGACGTGTATCGGTCATGTCTACATAGTTCTCGAACCCGTAGTGTTCGCACGCTTAAAGTTTGGTGACGATCGGTATTATGAGTTTTTGTGTTTTGATGTACGGAAGGTAGTTCGGAGTCCCGGATATGATCACGGACATGACGAGGAGTCTCGAAATGGTCGAGATGTAAGGATCGATATATTGGAAGACTATGTTCGCACACCGGAAAGGTTCCGGAAGGTTTCGGACATATACCGGAGTACCGGGGGTTACCGGAGCCCCCCGGGGGGCTTAATGGGCCTACATGGGCCTTAGTGGAAATAGAGGGCAGCAAGGGGAGTGTGGGTCACGCCCCCCCCCAAGGCCCAAACCGAATTGGTTTAGGGCAAGGGGGGTCGGCCCCCTCTTTCCTTCTCCTCCTCTCCCTTTCCTTCCCCCTCTCCTACTCCTACTAGGAAAAGGAGGAGTCCTACTCCTAGTGGGAGTAGGACTCCCCCTCTTGGCGCGTCTCTCCCTGGCCGGCGCCTCCTCCCCTTCCTCCTTTATATACGGGGGCAGGGGGCACCCCACAGACACAACAATTGATCATTGATCTCTTAGCCGTGTGCGGTGCCCCCCTCCACCATAATCCACCTCGATCATATCGTAGCGGTGCTTAGGCGAAGCCCTGCATCGGTAGCATCATCATCACCGTCACCACGCCGTCGTGCTGACGAAACTCTCCTGTGAAGCTTTGCTGGATCAGAGCTCGCGGGACGTCATTGGGTTGAACGTGTGTAGAACTCGGAGGTGCCGTGCGTTTGGTACTTGGATCGGTCGGATCGTGAAGACGTACGACTACATCAACCGCATTGTGCTAACGCTTCCGCATTCGGTCTACGAGGGTACGTAGACATATTCTCCCCTCTCGTTGCTATGCATCACCATGATCCTGTGTGTGCGTAGGAATTTTTTTTGAAATTACTATGTTCCCCAACAGTGGAATCCGAGCCAGGTTTATGCGTAGATGTTATATGCACGAGTAGAACACAAGTGAGTTGTGGGCGATACAAGTCATACTGCTTACCAGCATGTCATACTTTGGTTTGGCGGTATTGTTGGATGAAGCGGCCCGGACCGACATTATGCGTACGCTTACGCGAGACTGGTTCTACCGACGTGCTTTGCACACAGGTGGCTGGCGGGTGTCAGTTTCTCCAACTTTAGTTGAACCAAGTGTGACTACGCCCGGTCCTTGTTGAAGGTTAAAACAACACTAACTTGACGAACTATCGTTGTGGTTTTGATGCGTAGGTAAGAACGGTTCTTGCTCAGCCCGTAGCAGCCACGTAAAACTTGCAACAACAAAGTAGAGGATGTCTAACATGTTTTTGCAGGGCATGTTGTGATGTGATATGGTCAAGATGTGATGAGATATAAATTGTTGTATGAGATGATCATGTTTTGTTAAAGTTATCGGCAACTGGCAGAAGCCTAATGGTTGTCTCTTTATTGCATAAGATGCTAGTGCCATGTATATTGCTTTACTTTATCGCTATGCGATAGCAATAGTTGGCAAGACGATCATGTGACGACACATTGATAGAGATCAAGATGATGGAGATCATGGTGTCATGCCGATGACGATAGAGATCATGACGGTACTTTGGAGATGGAGATCAAAGGTGCAAGATGATCATGGCCATATCATGTCACATATTTTGATTGCATGTGATGTTTATCTTTTATGCATCTTATTCTGTTTTGTTTCACGGTAGCATTATAAAATGATCTCTCACTAAATTTCAAGGTAAAAGTGTTCTCCCTGAGTATGCACTGTTGCCAAAGTTCGCTGTGCCGAGACACCACGTGATGATCGGGTGTGATAAGCTCAACGTTCATCTACAACGGGTGTAAGATAGTTTTGCACACGCAGAAATACTTGGGTTAAACTTGATGAGCCTAGCATATGCAGATATGGCCTAGGAACACTGGAGACCGAAAGGTCGAGCGTGAATCATATAGTAGATATGGTCAACATAGTGATGTTCAGCATTGAAAACTACTCCATCTCACGTGATGATCGGACATGGTTTAGTTGATTTGGGTCACGTGATCATTTAGATGACTAGAGGGATGTCTATCTAAGTGGGAGTTCTTAAGTAATATGATTAATTGAACTTTAATTTATCATGAACTTAGTCTTGATAGTATTTGCATATCTATGTTGTAGATCAATTGCTCGCGTATAGCTTCCCCGTTTTGTTTATGGCATGATCCTAGAGAAAACTATATTGAAAGATGATAGTAGAAATAATGCGGATTGGATCCGTGATCTGAGGATTATCCTCGTTGCTGCACAGAAGAATTATGTCCTTGATGCACTGCTAGGTGACAGACCTATTGCAGGAGCTGATCCAGACGTTATGAACGTTTAGCAAAAGCTTGGTATGATGACTACTTGATAGTTTAGTGCACCATGCTTTACGGCTTAGAACCGGTACTTCAAAAATGTTTTGAAATATCATGGAACATATAATATGTTCTAAGAGTTGAAATTGGTATTTGATACTCATGCCCGTGTCGAGAGGTAGGAGACCTCTGACAGTGCTTTGCCTACAAAGATGGAGGAGAACAACTCAACCAGTGAGCATGTGCTCAGATTGTCTGGGTACTGCAATTTCTTGAATCAAGTGGGATTTAATCTTCCAGATAAGATAGTAATTGACAAAGTTCTCTAGCCACTATCACCAAGTTACTAGAACTTAGTGATGAACTATAATATGCAAGGGATAACGGAAACGATTCCCAAGCTCTTCGTGATGCAGAAATCGACGAAGGTAGAAATCAAGAAAAGCATCAAGTGTTGATGGTTGACAAGACCACTAGTTTCAATAAAAGGGCGAAGGAAGAAGGGGAACTTCAAGAAGAATGGTAAGAAAGTTGCTGCTCAAGTGAAGAAGCCCAAGTCTAGACCTAAGCCTGAGATTAAGTGCTTCTACTGCAAAAGGACTGGTCACTGGAAGCAGAACTACCCCAAGTATTTGGCGGATAAGAAGGATGGCAAAGTGAACAAAGGTATATTTGATATACATGTTATTGATGTATACTTTACTAGTGTTTATAGCAACCCCTCAGTATTTGATACTAGTTCAGTTGCTGAGATTAGTAACTCGAAACGGGAGTTGCAGAATGAACAGAGACTAGTTAAGGGTGAAGTGACGATGTGTGTTGGAAGTGGTTCCAAGATTGATATGATCATCATCGCACACTCCCTATACTTTCGGAATTAGTGTTGAACCTAAATAAATGTTATTTGGTGTTTGCGTTAAGCATGAATATGATTTGATCATGTTTATTGCAATATGATTATTCATTTAAAGTCAGAGAATAATTGTTGTTATGTTTACATGAATAATACCTTCAATGGTCATACACCCAAGGTGAATGGTTTATTGAATCTCGATCGTAGTGATACACATATTCATAATATGGAAGCCAAAAGATGCAAAGTTAATAATGATAGTGCAACTTATTGGGGGCACTGCCGTTTAGGTCATATTGGTGTAAAGCGCATGAAGAAAATCCATGCCGATGGGCTTTTGGAATCACTCGATTATGAATCGGTTGATGCTTGCGAACCATGCCTCATGGGTAAGATGACTAAGACTCCGTTCTCCGGAACAATAGAGCAAGCAACAGACTTGTTGGAAATAATACATACTGATGTATGCAGTTCGATGAGTGTTGAGACTCGCGGCAAGTATCGTTATTTTCTGACCTTCATAGATGATTTGAGTAAGATATGGGTATATCTTCTTGATGAAACATAAATCTGAAACATTTGAAAAGTTCAAATAATTTCAGAGTGAAGTGGAAAATCATCGTAACAAGAAAATAAAGTTTCTATGATCTAATCGTGGAGGAGAATATTTGAGTTACGAGTTTGGTCTTCATTTGAAATAATGTGGAATAGTTTTGCAACTCACGCCACCTGGAACACCACAGCGTAATGGTGTGTCCGAACATCATAACCGTACTATATTAGATATGGTGCAATCTATGATGTCTCTTACCGATTTACCACTATCGTTTTGGGGTTATGCATTAGAGACAGCTGCATTCACGTTAAATAGGGCACCATCTAAATCCGTTGAGACGACGCCATATGAACTGTGGTTTGGCAAGATACCAAAGTTATCGTTTCTTAAAGTTTGGGGTTGTGATGCATATGTGAAAAGGTTTCATCCTAATAAGCTCAAACCCAGATCGGAGAAATGTGTCTTCATAGGATACCCAAAGGAGACAGTTGGGTACACCTTCTATCACAGATCTGAAAGCAAGACATTCGTTGCTAAGAATGGATCCTTTCTAGAGAAGGAGTTTCTCTCGAAAGAAGTGAGTGGGAGGAAAGTAGAGCTTGATTAGGTAACTGTACCTGCTCCCTTATTGGAAAGTAGTTCATCACAGAAATCTGTTCATGTGACTCCTACACCAATTAGTGAGGAAGCTAATGATGATGATCATGTAAATTCAGATCAAGTTACTACCGAACCACGTAGGTCAACCAGAGTGAGATCCGCACCAGAGTTGTAGCGACCCGACCTCAAACGGTCAAGTCTCTGTGCTTCAGTGTCATCCCTGGATCGGTAATGCTGACACACACAGTACTCGAGGATTTATAACAGAGTAGCAATCACACACTTATTACATCGAATGTCTCAAAAGAGAACTTATTACAATATGTATGGCTTAAGGCCATCTAATACGATAACATCGGAAGGCTTGGAAGATAAAGTGAGTCCATCAACTCCAACGGCATAGCTGAGCTGCACGGCAACGACCTAACGAACCTTACTCCTCGTCTGAAAAGTCTGCAACATAATACATTGCATCCCAAAAACGGGCCAGCACATGGAATATGCTGGCAAAATAACACAGTAGAGCAAGAACAGAATAATGCTATCACTACATGCATATTTGACTGGTGGAAAGCTCTATGGTTATAGTTTTTGCGAAAAGCCAATTTTTCCTACAACAAAGGAATAGATTTTATTTAACTATCATGGTAATTGAAACATCATTGAGAAGGTTCCTCCAACTCAATCCCAATTGAAGTAATTATCAACCCAACAATATTATTTAATAGTGATGAGATACTTAGGATACTCCAAGTACTAGATACTCAAGATGTCCATAACCGGGGACACGGCTAACCATGATTAGTTTATACACTCTGTAGAGGTTTGCGCACTTTTCCCCACAAGACTCGATCTCCTCCGTTAGATTTCTCGCACTACATGGTGTTTGAGAAAAGGATGACCGAGACACAGTCTTTCAGAAGCATTAACTCCTTACTCCGAGCAGACCATACCAACTTACATTCCTCTACCTGTTGATCCACCTCTTCGGAAGCTTCACGCAACTTACTCAACTATGCTAGAGCCCATAATAGCTTGTGGCTGCACACGGAAGTTTGTAGCATGAAAATATCTCAGTTCCCTTTGAGCCTGGGTGGCGGACCATAGGATTATCACACGGGTACTCCGGAATATCCTAGGACAACACTGGATTCCCCAGGTGCCCAACAAACAATCCACCCAGATGTGTATTCAAGTTGCCACCTTAAGTTGAACCATTAATTAACAATCTCACATCTGTCATGGATTTCACTCACCCAAACCACGTCTACGAGCATAGCATAGCAATATAAGCAGTACATAGAAGTAACTCCCAAGGTTTGAATATAACAGGGCAATAGGTCCTACCTCATCAACTACTTCCCAACCCACATGTTAATCACATCCTAATCATGCAATGTTTGAGGATTGGAACTAACGCATAAAACTGGGTGAAAAAGGGGTATGATCAAAGTGTTACTTGCCTTGCTGATGATCCGCAAAACCTAGGGACTCGTAGTAGCATGCTTCGCACTCCAGGTGTTCTATCGCAAACAAACAATAGCATACATAAGCAATCAAACAAAGAAACACGGGTAAATATCAAATAAGAAGATCTAACCAGAAAGTTCAACTTAAGAACTTCGGTTTGCAAAAAGAATCAAATCAAATGGAGCAATGAAACTCAAACTGCGAAAGAAACAAGATCCGTTTACTAATCTGGACTAAGGTCAAATTTTACAGTACCAAAATCATATTCAAGTTGATTAAATGAAAAGAGGGTTTCGAGACGAAGATCTAGGCACTTGAATCGCCTGATCCCGATAAATGAGCAAAATGATAAACTGAAACAAAAATCGAATCAGAAATCACGATTGAAAATAATCACAGAAAATTCGAGAAAAAGAAAACTAACGAACATGCTAACGAACGAACGTTCGTTGTCTGTGGCTAACGAGTGAACACCGTTCGTTAGAACGAACGTATGGACGAACATCCGCAAAGTAACTAAACTGAGAAAAACTGGCAAACCGATCTAAAAAAATGAACTAGGGTTTCTAAAAAACCGGATCGGTTTTTAAAATAAAACCGACGAACGGCGACGGCGGCGTATACCTCCGGCGGCTTCCGCGGTGGGGCGGCGAGGCGGGCGGCCGGGTGCGGCATGCGGCGGTGAGCGGCGCAAGGCAGCGGGGCGGGCGGCTTGCGGCGGCGGCAGCGCGGGAAGTTGGGCCGGCGGCCTGGCTCGGCTAGGCCTCGGCCCAGTCGGGCGCTACATTTTTTTAAAATAATTTTGCCGAAACTAAAAAAATCCTAGAAAATAAAATAAAAATCAAAAAATGCCAAAACTATTTTTCACCGTCTAAATAAAGTATTTAGAACAAGATGAACATTTTCTTGGCCCTAAAATGCAACTTTGAAAAACGTGCAATTTTTCTAATTCAAATAAAATAGCAATAAACTCTGAATAAAAATCAAATATTTGATTTTAATATTTTCCTCCAATATTTAATTTATTTTGGAGAAGTCATATTATCTCCTCTCATATATTTTAATATGAGATATTTTCGGAGAGAAAAATAATTGAAACCAAAAATCCTTGTTTCAATATTTGATAAAACTCAAATATGAAAACAGGGAAATCCCCAACTCTCTCCGAGGGTCCTTGAGTTGCTTAGGATTTTGAGGATTCGCGAAATGAAATGCAATAAAATATGATATGCATGAATGATCTATGTATAACATTCCAAATTAAATTTTTTTCAATTTGGGATGTTACAAGAGTAGTACGGTAATATTGTTCTGGATGTCATGTTACTTGACCATGACGAACCTACGAACTATGAGGAAGCGATGATGAGTCCAGATTCCACGAAATGGCTTGAGACCATGAAATCTGAGATGGGATCCATGTATGAGAACAAAGTACGGACTTTGATTGACTTGCCTGATGATTGGTGAGTCATTAAGAATAAATGGATCTTCAAGAGGAAGATGGACGCTGATAGTAGTGTTACTATCTGCAAAGATTGAATTGTCGCAAAATGTTTTCGACAAGTTCAAGGTGTTGACTACGATGAGATTTTCTCACTCGTATCGATGTGTAAAAGTCTGTCTGAATCATGTTAGTAGTTGCCGCATTTTATGAAATTTGGCAAATGGAAGTCAAAACTATATTCCTTCATGGATTTCTTAAGGAAGAGTTGTATATGATGCAACCAGAAGGTTTTGTCGATCCTGAAAGGTGCTAACAAAGTGAGCAAGCTCCAGCGATCCATCTATGGACTGATGCAAGGCATCTTGGAGTTGGAATATATTCTTTGATAAAGTGATCAAAGCATATGATTTTATATAGACTTGCGGGGAAGCCTATGTTTACAAGAAAGTGAGTGGGAGCACTACAACATTTTTGATAAGTATATGTGAATGACATATTGTTGATCGGAAATAATGTAGAATTTCCTGGAAAGCATAAAGGAGTGTTTGAAAAGAGTTTTTCAAAGAAATACCTCGATGAAGCTGCTTACACATTGAGCATCAAGATCTATAGAGGTAGATCAAGACGCTTGATATATTTTCAATGAGTACATAACTTGACAAGATTTTGAAGTAGTTCAAAATGGAATAGTCAAAGAAGGAGTTCTTGCCTGCGTTGCAAGGTGTGAAGTTGAGTAAAGACTCAAAACCCGACCACAGCAGAAAGTAGAAAGAGAATGAAAAGTCATTCCCTATGCCTCAGTCATAGGTTCTATAAAATATGCTATGTTGTTTACCGGTCCTATTGTATACCTTAGCATCATTCTGGCAAGGGAGTACAATAGTGATCTAGGAGTAGATCACTGCACAGCGGTCGAAATTATCCTTAAAGGACTAAGGAAATATTTCTCGGTTATGGAGGTGATAAAAGAGTTCGTCGTAAAGAGTTACGTCGATGCAAGCTTTTTACATCGACCTAGAGGACTCTAAGTCTCGATCTGGATACATAATGAAAGTGAGAGCAATTAGCTAGAGTAGCTCCGTGCAGAGCATTGTAGACATAGAAATTTGTGAAATACATACGGATCTGAATGTTGCAGACCCGCAGGCTAAACTTCTCTCACAAAGCAAAACATGATCACTCTTTGGGTGTTAATCACATAGCGATGTGAACTAGATTATTGACTCTAGTAAACCCTTTGGGTATTAGTCACATGGAGATGTGAACTAATCACATAAAGATGTGAACTAGATTATTGACTCTAGTGCAAGTGGGAGACTGAAGGAAATATGCCCTAGAGGCAATAATAAAGTTATTATTTATTTCCTTATATCATGATAAATGTTTATTATTCATGCTAGAATTGTATTAACCGGAAACATGATACATGTGTGAATACATAGACAAACAGATAGTCACTAGTATGCCTCTACTTCACTAGCTCGTTGATGAAAGATGGTTATGTTTCCTAGCCATAGACATGAGTTGTCATTTGATTAACGGGATCACATCATTAGGAGAATGATGTGATTGACTTGACCCATTCCGTTAGCTTAGCACTTGATCATTTAGTATGTTGCTATTGCTTTCTTCATGACATATATATGTTCCTATGACTATGAGATTATGTAACTCCCGTTTAACGTAGGAACACTTTGTGTGCTACCAAACGTCACAACGTAACTAGGTGATTATAAAGGTGCTCTACAGGTGTCTTTGAAGGTACTTGTTGAGTTGGTGTATTTCGAGATTAGGATTTGTCACTCCAATTGTTGGAGAGGTATCTCTGGGCCCACTCGGTAATGCACATCACTATAAGCCTTGTAAGCATTGTAACTAATGAGTTAGTTGCGGGATCATGTATTACGGAACGAGTAAAGAGACTTGCTGGTAATGAGGTTGAACTAGGTATTGAGATACCGACGATCGAATCTCGGGCAAGTAACATACCGATGACAAACGGAACAATGTATGTTGTTATGCGATTTGACCGATAAAGATCTTTGTAGAATATGTGGGAGCCAATATGAGCATCCAGGTTCTGCTATTGGTTATTGACTGGAGACGTGTCTCGGTCATGTCTACATAGTTCTCGAACTCGTAGGGTCCGCACGCTTAAAGTTTGGTGACAATCGATATTATGAGTTTTTGTGTTTTGATGTACCGAAGGTAGTTCGGAGTCCTAGATATGATCACGGACATGACGAGGAGTCTTGAAATGGTCGAGATGTAAAGATCGATATATTGGACGACTATGTTCGGACACCGGAAAGGTTCCGAAAGGTTTTGGCCATATACCGGAGTACCGGGGAGTTACCGGAACCCCCCGGGGGGCTTAATGGGCCTACATGGGCCTTAGTGGAAATAGAGGGCAGCAAGGGGAGTGTGGGGCGCGCCCCCCAAGGCCCAAACCGAATTGGTTTAGGGAAAGGGGGGCCGGCCCCCTCTTTCCTTCTCCTCCTCTCCCTTTCCTTCCCCCTCTCCTACTCCTACTAGGAAAAGGAGGAGTCCTACTCCTAGTGGGAGTAGGATTCCCCTCTTGGCGCGCCTCTCCCTGGCCGGCCGCCTCCTCCCCTTACTCCTTTATATACGGGGGCAGGGGGCACCCCATAGACACATCAATTGATCACTGATCTCTTAGCCGTGTGCGGTGCCCCCGTCCACCATAATCCACCTCGATCATATTGTAGCGGTGCTTAGGCGAAGCCCTGCGCCGGTAGCATCATAATCACCATCACCATGCAGTCGTGCTGACGAAACTCTCCTGTGAAGCTTTGCTGGATCGGAGCTCGCGGGACGTCATCGAGTTGAACGTGTGCAGAACTCGGAGGTGTCGTGCGTTCAGTACTTGGATCGGTCGGATCGTGAAGAGGTACGACTACATCAATCGCGTTGTGCTAACGCTTCCGCATTCGGTCTATGAGGGTACGTAGACACATTCTCCCATCTCGTTGCTATGCATCACCATGATCCTGTGTGTGCGTAGGAATTTTTTTGAAATTACTACGTTCCCCAACACCCGCTACTCCGAAAAATACCCGAATCACTCGGAACCTTTCCGATGTTCGAATATAGTCGTCCAATATATCGATCTTTACGACTCGTCAATTTTGAGACTCCTCGTCATGTCCCTGATCTCATCTGGGACTCCGAACTACCTTCAGTACATCAAATCACATAAACTCATAATACCGATCGTCATCGAAGGTTAAGCGTGCGGACCCTACGGGTTCGAGAACTATGTAGACATGACCGAGACACGTCTCCGGCAAATAACCGATAGCAGAACCTGGATGTTCATATTGGCTCCTACATATTCTACGAAGATCTTTATTGGTCAAACCGCATAACAACATATGTTGTTCCATTTGTCATCGGTATGTTACTTGCCCGAGATTCGATCATTGGTATCTCAATACTGTAACACCCCGGATGTAACTTTCCCAATTTGTACTCCAACTCTTGCCGTTTCCGGCGTTAAGTTATTTTATTTTCTCGGGTTCGGGTCTTTGTCTCCGTGTGTTGTTGTCGTTGTCATGCATCCCATATCATGTCATCATGTGCATTGTATTTGCATACGTGTTCATCTCATGCATCCAAGCATTTTCCCTGTTGTCTGTTTTGCATTCCGGCGCTTCGTTCTCCTCCGGTGGTCATTTCTACCTTTCTTTCATGTGTGGGGATTAAACATTTCCGGATTGGACCGAGACTTGCCAAGCGGCCTTGGTTTACTACCGGTAGACCGCCTGTCAAGTTTCGTATCATTTGGACTTCGTTTGATACTCCAACGGTTAACCGAGGGACCGAAAAGGCCTCGTGTGTGTTGCAGCCCAACACCCCTCCAATTTGGCCCAAAACCCACCTAAGCCTTCTCCATCACCTAGAGCGTTTGATCACGATCGCGTGGCCGAAAACCGCACCTCATTTGGACTCTCCTAGCTCCCTCTAGGGCTATAAATAGAACCCTCCGAATTCGGATCTCCTTCTCCCCCCGAAACCCTAAAAATCGCCCGCCACCGACGGACATGTCCGCAGCCTAATCGGACGCGTCCGCCGCCGCGCCCCTGCCAACCGCCGCCTGCCACGTCACCGCCGCCAACCCGCCGCCGCCCGAGGCCCGAGGAGCCCAGATCCGGCCCCCGCGGCCCGCTTCCGCCCGCCGCCACCT